>NC_061121.1:174827886-175028379 GCF_002878395.1 Capsicum annuum | reverse complement strand
TGACTTATCACAAATATTGTCAACTCCTTCTTCAGTTTTGTCTCTTCTTGCTTAATGATGATGACAATCTTGATGACTTATCAACTCTTTCATGACCTATCACAAAATGTTGTCAATGGTCTACTTCAGTTCTCCTCTGCTGCCTTAGGCTAACGACATTCTTGACAGCTTATTAGACCCTTGACGACCTATCAAAAAATTTCATCACCTCTTTTAACTTAGGTCAATTCTCTATCTACTGCTAACGATAAAGTTGATAGCTTATCACGGGGTTGACGACTTATCACAAATGTCGTCCGCCACACTTTTCTTCAGATTTCTTCAGATTTCAACTTCTTTGCTTCCATTTTTGTTGGTTCTCTATCATATCATCTTCTACTCCAAAATCAAACATAAAACAATCAAAAATGACAAAAGTTGCTTAAGACTTTGCAATTATTGTTAGTTAAAAGCCTCAAATGTGTTAGCATCTGCTGACACATCAACACCCTCAACTTAAAACAATTGCTTGTCTTCAAGAAACTAAAACACAACATTACGATGCTTAACCAAAGATACATAACATACCTATGACAATTGATCATTAATTTTAGTTCAAAACACATTACCCTCTCTATTTTAAATCACTTTAAACCTATCTGTGTATATCCATGAAGATCAACAATGTGACAGAAAGGAAACAAGATATGGCATCAACTTAGCAACAATAACTATGCCTATATACAAATTACACTACCCAAACAAGTAGGCAACTAGCAATGAAACCGATGTGCCCTTACAACAAAGAAGTTCCTCCTCACTCATATATGAAATCAAACATGTAAATGCAGGGACGGTCAAGATACAGTCACTCTCATTAAGAAGTTCCAGTCAATGTATGCCAAATATCATAAGCTTTCCCTTATTTTCATTACCGAAGCTTTCAGACAATTAAGTTAGGATCACTATAGGACTTTTCTTCAATTTTTCATATAGGCTTGGGGTTGGTACGATACGCAAGGATATTTAAAGTAACTAAGCCTCCTTGGCACTACACTATTTTTTTGGGGGTCTCACTTATCAACCTTTATCTTATTTCTCCCTTTCTTGATTAAGAAAATTCAGGATGGGTGTGGTCATTTAATCAATCATTTTCTCTTTTGCATAACTTTTCTTTTCTCATTCTTTTTCTACCACACCCAGCCTTGCATATATATATATATAATATATTACCCTTTCTTCATACTCACTTTACATCATGCACCCCTATGATAGCCACCCTTAACTTAGGCTATTTACCTAAGTCAAAGTGCACGATATCCAAGGAGGATTAGGGCCAAAATAGGTTCATTGTGATACAAATGGGAAGGGGATAGGTATAATAAAAAGAATAGCTATTCAGGCTCAAAATCGCGATTAAGGGATATTATTCACACATGGAAGGTCATTTAGGCTAAAAGTGGACTAATATCAACAATGGCCTATGATCCTTTCCTAACTGCTATCCTACAACCAAGGCAAGACCAACCAGGCAATTTCTAGTTTAACACACAACGGGAAATAGGTAGCATCTCACACACATGACACAAAGGTACATCACAAGCTACTACCCATTAGATTCATGCAATTGTTAGCAGTGATTATCATATCCCTAATACTAATGCCATAAAAAGATTCATAATAGTCACATATAGATGCTCATCACACAGTTACCATATAGACAATTAGAGAGGTATTTATCATTTAAAGAAAAATCAACAAAAATTTGTCAACTATCCTAGATACTTATTTTTCACCAAGTTAACCACAACACATCACAAAACAAACACAATACACCTAAACATGCCGGCTCTACTAGGAACAAAACTTCAAAGAAAAGAGGCACAGCAACAAAAACCCCAAGAGGACATCAACAACCATAAGTAGCTCAATGCTCAACGTAAAATCATGAAATGTCCCCAATGTTTTAAACCAAAATAAGAGAGTTATAAATATACCTGTGGCACCATGGGTGCGAATATCTGATGTCAATCACATAATACAAACACAAACAACAAAATACCTTGGGTTTCCTCCCAAGAAGTGTCTAATTTAGTATTGCGGCACGACAATATTAAGTCATCCTTAATTCCTCCACTTTGACGATTTGGATTGTCAGCCCATCTTTGGATCTTTACATCTTTTAGGTTCGTTGGGCAAAGGTTAGGGCATGATAAGGAATGTTCTATCACACCACTTCAAAGACTTATACCGCTTGCCCAATTTTTCATCAAACTTTTGTGTGGGCTTATTAGGAAGTAGTGAGGATCTTAAAAAGCCACTAAATGGACATTGATCTTTAGGCTTCTTGGCTTTTATGATTGGTGTTGTGGTATACCCTTATGGAAAGATAAACTCCAAAATGTAAGAATTTTCCTCCTTATTGTCAACATTCATCATTTGCTTAGGTGATTTGACTTTTACCACATCCATCACACATAATGTTGAAAAGTGGTTCGAATGAGGAGTAACTCTTACTTCTGGAGTAGCATCCTTATTAGTATCTTTACCCTAAAATGGACTAGAGTCTTCACAAGGATTGTGCTTGATTTCTTCTTTTGCCTATAGCCCTATTTCCCCAATCTTGGCCTAATCCCTTAGGGGTGGTTTGGTTGGTTGGGAAATCTCCAAGGGTTGATCAACATCAAGCTCATCATCAGTATAGGATTCTTGCTCTTCATATTCACACTCTTAGATTAGTCTAAATGATTCCACCGATAAGATATCATCTAAACATAATGTAGAAGAGTGCTTTGGTTGAATGAACTCAATATCCATCTTCCATATCCTTTATCTTTCTTTGTTAAATGCCCTAATGTGTTGACGTATATAACATATGATATCATTCGTTGTGTCCATACGATCCAACATTAGTTGAATCATAGGTTTATGCCACTCTTTTTGGTGCTTCGTTCTTTCTTTTTTGACCAAAAGACCTATCAAAATTATAAGAAGAACTAGAATTTGGGTTAGAAGAATAGGGGGAGGAGGCATTTGGGAAATCACTCCAATGTCCATCTTGACCACCACATATAGAACAATCATACTCCCGATAGGAAGGAGATGGTGCACGCATCTCTATCCAGGGAGCATATCTACAGTCTTGCCAAAAGTGAGGTCCATCACAATATGGACATGGATGATCATGATAAGATTTCCAACTTTCAAGATCATGTTCATTCCATGATGCCATAGTAGTAAGTAAAGTAAAATAAAAATCTACCTAACACAAGAAATAAAAGTAAACTAAAAACAACTATTTACAAGTTTGAATTCAAGCAAGTAGGCTAGAATTCTAAACTAACTCAATACGCCAGATTGTTCCCCGACAATGGCGCCATTTTTCATAACGCTTAACTTACACTTCAATTTAGTGCAAGACAGTCATCGTGAATATATTTACCCAACTTATAGAGTCGGGGTTGAATCCACAGGGAATAATGTGAGTGGTGATTAAACTAATTTGAGACTATAGCTACAAGTTGAATTCAAATAGATGATACAAAAAGATCAAATAGGGGTTTTAGATATTAGCCGATAAATTATAAGTCACTTTAACTTAAGTGTTCGTAATCAAGATCTTATGAAAAATGAAAATTATGTTCAGTAGGGGTTTTAGTACTTGACAGATACCAATAGTAGCTCAAGATTCTCACAGTAGATAGGACAACAAATTATCTTTATCAAAGTTATACCTAAATGTTTCTCGACCTACTTAAGCATTTAATTACCTAATCCTCTCGGACTTAGGGAATTTATATTCACAGCCTAGATTTTACCTCAAGTTAACCAACCATGTTACAAGGCTGATTATTAAATGGAGTATTTCCAATTCCCTATTGATAATTCACTTCCTACTCCATTTTATTTCTTTCTTGAGAAAATCAAAGTAGGTTTTATCTATTGTTTGCAACCAACAAACGTTAATTAAAACCTCAGAATTATTAAGAAATCCTACCACCTTTTGAATCTTGAACACTCAGCACATTATCAAGACCTAATCCTAGATCCCATAATTTAGGTTAAAGAAAATTAGCCGCTCATAACGTAAATATCAAAGCAACTAGAAGAATTCATGCTTTGAAAGATAAACTTACCACAAGATTAATAGAAACTAGAGATTCTCAGATTAAGTCACAAAGGAAATACCAAAATAATAAATACAATATCTTCAAAGTAATTTCTTTCTTAAGCCAAAAGTAGAGAGAGAAAATATCAAAGTATATTATTCCAAACTCAATGTACAAAACTCCTAAGAAAACCTTAAACAAGGCTTTATATAGTTCACCCTAATTGTGGAAACAAAATAATAGAATTTAGAAATACCTTGTATTATGTGATGACATTTATGATAGCCTATTAAGAGGCTGACGACTTATCACAAATATCGTCAACTACTTCTTCAGTTTTGGCTCTTCCTACTTAAGGCTGATGACAATATTGATGACTTATTAGCTCCTTGATGACCTATTACAAAATATTATCAAGGCTCAACTTCAATTCTCCTATGCTGCCTTAGGCTGACAACAATCTTGAAAGCTTATCAAACCCTTGAAGACCTATCACAAAATGTCATCACATCTTTCAACTTAGGCTAATTCTCTGTCTACTGTTGACGATAAAGTTGATAGCTTATCACGGGACTGATGACTTATCACAAATATCATAAGCCATACTTTTCTTCAGATTTTAACTTCTTTGCTTCCATTCTTATTGGTTATCTATCATATCAACTTCTACTTCAAAATCAAATATAAAACAATAAAAAACGATAAAAGTTGCTTAAGACTTTGCAATTATTCTTAGTTAAAAGACTCAAATATGTTAGCATCTACTCACACATCAATAACCTATGCCTCTAGACAGCTTAAGCCCCCTAAAAAGAATCATCCAACTCATGATCTTGAGTTAGCAGCTATTGTATTTTCCTTAATGATTTTGAGGCATTACTTGTATGGGGTCCATATAGATGTGTTCATAGACCATAAAAGTTTGCAGTATATGTTTTCTCAAAATGATCTGAGCCTACATCAAAAAAGGTGAAAAGAGTTATTGAAAGACTATGACATGAGCATCATGTACCATTCGGTCAAGGCCAATGTAGTGTTTGATGCTCTCAGTAGGATATCTATGGGTAGTGTTGCTCATGTGGAGAATGGTAAGATAAAGTTAGTTTAGGAAGTTCATCAACTTGCCTGACTGGGTATCCACTTAGTTGATTCAGTAGAAGATAGTGTGTGGGTGCATAATAGTTCAAGATCATCTTTGGTTTCCAAATTGAAGGAAGGGCAGGACAGAGATCCCGGTCGAGTAAAGTTGAAAGAGTCAATCAGAGATCAGAAAGTAGAGGTTTTCTCCAAAGGGGGAGATGGTGTGTTACATTTCCAGGGTCGATTATGCATTCCAGGTGTAGATGAATTGAAGCAACGAATTCTTGTAGAAGCACATGGAGAGCATTACTCTATTCATCTAGGGGCCACTAACATGTACCGCAATTTTCAAAAGGTCTATTAGTGGAGGGGTATGAAGAGAGACATTGCAAAGATTATGGCTAAGTTCTCCACATGGTAGCAGGTTAAGATTGAGCACCAGAAACCTAGTGGTTCCATACAAGATTTTAATATTCCCACGTAGATGTAGGAGAAAATAAACAAGGACTTTATGATGGGTTTGCCCTAAACTCGTTGTCAGTATGATTTTATTTGGGTCATTGTAGACAGGATGACCAAATTAGCTCACTTCTTGCTAGTTCATACATCTTATTCAGCTAAGGACTACACCAAACTCTATGTCAAAGAGTTGGTTAGGATACATCTTAGATAGAGGTACCCAGTTTACCACTCATTTCTAGAAAATATTCCAAAAGGTTCTTGGTACCCAAGTTTACCTCAGTACAACCTTTCACCCATAGATAGATGGTCAAGCAGAAAGGATCATCCCGACTCTAGTAGATATGTTAAGGGTGTGTGCCATTGATTTTAAGGGTAGTTGGGATGATCACTTTCCCTTGATTGAGTCGCATATAATAACAACTATCATTCCAATATTTAGATGGCTCCGTTTAAGGTGATCTATATAAGAAGATGTAGATCCCCCATTGTTTTATTTGAAGTGGGTGAGCCCACAGTGATAGGGCCTGACATGGTATTTGATACCTTAGAAAAATTTTAGTTGATCAAGGAAAAAGTCAAGACAACTCAGATCTGACATAAATCATAAGCATATGAGTGAAGAAAGTATCTAGAGTTTGAGATTGGTGATTATGTGTATTTGAAAATCTCTCTTATGAAGAGAGTGAGGAGGTTTGGCAAGTAAGGGAAACTCTATCCACAATAAATCGGTCCTTATTGAATTTTCAACCATTTTAGAAAGGTAGCTTACGAGCTTGAGTTACATTCAGACTTAGCTTTAATGCACCTAGTATTTTATGTCTCCTTGCTAAATAAGTACATAGGTGACCCTGCATTTGTACTCCTAATAGAGGGCATTGATTTCTAAAATAACCTCTATCATGAGGAAATCCCTGTCAAAATTATTGATTCTTAGGTTCCCAGACTAAGTAACAAAAAGGTTCCTGTAGTCAAAGTTCTTTGGAAAAATTAGTCAGTTAAAGGAGCTACCTGGGAAGCAGAAGTAGATATGCAGACCAAGTATCCTCACCCATTCTCCAAAAACATAGACTTAGCTCAAGGCAACAGTTTTCCTTGAATTCATTCAGTTCCATCCTCTGATTACCTTTACAACTCTGTATTGGTTCAGTTGGATAACATTCTCATGTTATGCATACCTTCAAGAAATAGCCCTTCCGTGTGTCATGTTTTCAAAAATCAGTCATGCTTCAGTTATGCATGTTCAGTATGATAACTCAGTATATCAGTACTTTCAGTCATGTTATCATGCTTCAGTTTTTATGTTAAGTATATGTAAATTTAGTCTATCAGTATTCTCAACTTAGTCAGTCTCATTCAAGGATGAATGTTCCCAAGGAAGAGATATTGTAAGATCCCACAATATTCTAGGCTTAACTAAGTACGTTAAAGTTTGAAAAGAGGTCCCATTCTTAGAAATTTCAGCTAAGTATTTACGGTTAGAATCGTTTTTAGCCTTCATAAGTGGGTTGAATCATGATCAAGTGGGTCAATAGGTCACTCCGAGTGAGTTTTAGATTTTTTAAACCTCATTTGAATCATGTTCAGGTGACCAAAATAGTGGGTCGAGATGATCTCGATGCGTCTCGTCACCCATGGTGTCGACAGATAATTTTTCCCTAGCTTTCAGTGCAATTCCACTGAACCAACACGAACTCAATACAGTGCGTTGGTCATCATATTGATGCCATTGACACGGTGCATCAATATACGTGTCATTGGGCACGCTTTTCAGTCATTAAAAGCCCTCATCCATAGGGGTAATTTGGGTTATTTTCCACCAATATTCAGCCCCCAAAACACGAGATTAAATCATTACTAGGGAAAAAACACTCACTTTCTCTCAAATTTCTCTCAAGAACATACCTTAGGGCTTTTGATTTCAAATTTAAACTTCAAGAACTCACCGTCAATCTTCATGAATTCAAGCATCAAGGTATGTTAGGTGTTCATCCAAGGGTTTCCTTCCACCCTTGGAGTTTAAGAATCCCTATTAAATTATAAGTTGTCTTCTTTCATGAAATTCATGTTAAATATGATTTTTCCAGGATTATGGTGTAGTTGGGTTTGTAATCCATAATTAATTGTAGGTTTCTTGAGAAATAAATAGCATGTATGTGTGTTGTTGTATGGTTACATGTTAAAATCCCTTGAATTTGTTAGTTTGGAATTTTGATCAAGATGCATAATTGTTGTAGTATTGTCATGTGTATAAGTTATGCTCTGTAAATGTTTGATCAATTGTTCATGTGAGTCGAGAAATGAAATCATATTAGCTAACATTTATACAAGTTCATTCCATGGAAGTGTTTGCTAAAATGCCTCAATGATTGAATGGTGACAATGTGTCTAGCTATCATGTCTTCCAAATTGTACTATGTTTTACAATTTATGTTATTGAGTCCTGGGGGTATCTAATACCCAAAAATCTAGCTATTTATCTAGAATTACAATAGCTTCAGAATAGACTCAGCAAAGTCATGCCAATAGTACTTAGACTGATAATTGAACTCAGTGCATCAACCAGTTAATAAAACTTATAAAAACTCACTGAACTTAGTCCAGTTCAGATAGACAACACGATCATTAATAGTTCATTCAAGCCTAGTACAGTCTAGAAATTAGTTCAGTATCTTTTAAGATGGGAGTAGAAATCAATACCGAGTGAACCAAGGGATGGAGTCATTCCTATCAGTAAAGGGGTTGGCCCTTAGTAGCAATCCCTGTATTATAGAACTACATAGAAATCGTAGGCTGAGATGTCTTTCTGCTAGTCTAGGGTTGATACATCTCATATGATTTTTCCTGCCTGCAAGGGTTGACGAAAGAGCTTTCTATCGGAGAGAGTTAACACATAGCCATTGTTAGTATCCCTTATCAAGGTGCTAACACCCTTTAAACTACAGTCACAGGTTGGACCCCAACTCATTCATACTCATGGCATGCCAGTCAGATGAACACTCCCATAGTTTCAGTTTCAGACTCGGTATAAAAACCTTAGTTCAGTTTTAAAATCAGGACAATTAGATACAATCACCCAGCTCAGTACAAAGCTCAGTTCAGTTCTACAGACTCGGTACTGTTAGAAATTGTCACTTAATTAATAGAAATTAAATATCAGTAAAATTAAAAATCAATCATCCAGTTATCAAAATTAAGTCCCAACGTTAACATGATCTCAGTTACATCATGCATAGTTATGTGCATATCATTTTATAATCAACATTTGTAGTAGTTTAAGATATATATGTACTATCATTCAGTTATATTCATCCCATTCAGTCAGTTATTGTTTATGCATATGAACCCATGTAGTCATCCTTACCTTACTTAGCATACCAGTACATTCAAAGTACTGACGCATACCTTTATTTTGAGCTATGATGTATTATATCGTAGGTTCAGACATACGGGATCCTGATCGCACTTAGTAGCCTAAACTATCAGTAGCAGACTCAGTGGTGAGTCCTCATAGTCTGAGGATAGAGTTGTTATTTTAGCATTTTCAGTATATTTTTAGTACTTGGAGTTAGTTGGGGACTTATCCCATCAACTCGACTTTTAGATAGTTAGAGTCTTTTTGACTAGACTATTTACAGACAAATGTTTAGTTTTCAGTATTTCAATTTTAGTTTTGAACCTTATGGAATATGCTACCTAATTTCCGCATTATACAATATTATTATTATTTAGTGATTACAGCAGGTACCAGTGATGGGTTACCTTGTGGTCCTTTAGGATTATGAGTACCATGTGGCATTCGGGTTGTAGACTCGGGGCGTTACAGCCACTCCATACCACCCCAAATGAGCAAATACGTGGAGGTGTCAAATTGATAAATCAAGGCCATACTCGAAAAGACAGTAAATATAGGCCACATAAATTGGGCAAGGCAATTTGATGAAGTGCTTTGGGCCTATAAAATATCCTACAAAAACCCAATTAGAATGTCTCCCAATCAATTGGTGTTTAGGAAAGAATGCCATTTACCTATCGAGGTTGAGTACATGGCTTTGTGTACCTTGAAGAGGTTAAATATGAATTGGGGAGAGGCATCCGAGGCTCAGGTGATGCAATTCCATGATATAATGAAATTTTAGTGTTGTATAAAGAGAAAATGAATAAATGGCATGATCCTCAAATATTATGGTAAGAATTCCATATTAGAGAGAATGTAATCCTCTTAAATTCCCATTTGAAACTCTTTGCAGGGAAGCTCCACTCAAAGTGGTCGGATGCATATGTGATTTCTAAAGTCTGCACGAGTGGTGCTGTTGAATTAGAAGATAATAAAGGAAAAAAATTCATAGTAAATAGCCAAAGGGTGAAACCTTAAAATGAGAGAATCCTCATGGAGGCCAAGGTGGAGTGTATTAAATTCAAAGATACTATATAGTGAAAGAAGAGAGTCATGCCACGGTATTAAATTAGGCACTTGATGGGAGGCAACCCATTTTTAAATCATCTTATGTTTTATTTGATGCTTTATAGGTATTTTAGCATAAGTAGTGTGCCGAAGAAATAAGGGAAATTAGAGCTGGAAACCTGGCAGCTATGCAAGAAATAAAAATAGAGCAAAAATAGGGGAATTCAATCTCAGTTACTGTGATTGAAGATATGTTGACCTGATCGCGACATCAGATTCCTACACTACCTGTTGTCTCCGAAAGCATTTCTCATCTCTTTTACTTCTTAAATTTACTTCAGTGAGGATACTTTTGGCCTTTGAGTTGGGAGTGTATTAAGAAATAGGTCTAGGGGAATTCTAAGTACCCATAGCATAAATGTCAAGAATACAAGGGAAGTCTGCGTACCTGTGGCATTATGTTTTGTTAAACTGGGGTCAAGTTGTGCACCATTGGTGAAGTTCGAGTAACCAAATGGTTGGTTAGCCTATTTTGAGCTGACCTATGAGACTAAGGCTTTGGTTGTATCCATAATTTAGCAAGTTGCGTGTGGTGCTAGTACAAAATGAGCAATTCTCTCTGCCAAAAATTTTGAGAATCAAGGGCATGGATGTGAGAAACGTTAGAGCAAATATCTTTCTCTTTTTGTGGCTTCATAAATTTTTGACTTGTGAATAGAAATAGATACTCCAAATTATCTCTAACGGGAGGGGCATTCGATCCCCCTTGACAAATTTTGAATGCCATGTGTGGTGAGCTATTTAAATTCATCTCTAGTATATTTGTGTTATCTAGAACTTTCCCTGTTCGTCTTTTAAAGCTAATTTTGATTGTATGTAGTTGGAGAAATAATCTTAGGCCATCTCTGTTACTTTGTAACCCACTCTAGACTATAGCCTACCAGTGCATGATTGTAATCCCTAGTTACCTACTTTGATCCTTTAGACCTTTCTTTGTCAAACACTTTAAAAGATGTGACCTATTATTTATGTCCCTCTTTGGAACCATACCCTCCTTAAACTTGAAAATGTAACTAGAAGATAAAAGCCAAAGTTGGGGTAGTAAAAGTTGATGGAAGAAAATGTGAGGCCACAAAATTATTAGTGATATGAAAGAATAGAAAAACAAAGGATCCAACAAAAGTAATGAATTGCACAAAAGTTGAAAGAAAAAGAGATGAAAGAAATGGGAAAAAAAAGAAAGAAAAAAGTAGGCATGATAAAAGAGAGAAAACAAGGAAGAGTGAGCCATAGTTAAAAAGGAAGATTGGAAAGTTTGGTATAAATGTTCAAGGAAGGGTGTAGCCATATGGTTCCTGAATGATATCCTACCTAACCCGAATATGTGTTTCACGCTTAGAAAGTCAATCAATATCTCTAACCATTTATTTTCTTTATAGTGGCGATTGCAAATAGGGGCAAGCCTATGGTATGACATTTGTTTCATAGAGATTTCCATTGTGAGGAAGAGAGTTTTTGTATTTAAAATTCCTGATTGCATATTTGGTAGCTTGGTGTGTGAAATTCATGTTCTTATGAGGTTATCATATGAAACAAATTGAGGTGGGTGATTTGGTCAACTTTCGAGCAATAAGGCAAAGAGAGTATAGCTTAGTTGTGGTGAAGAGGAAGTCACCTCTAAATTATTAGTTGTTGTTGCTTGGTTTCTCTTTAAAGACCTATGTATCTTTGAATGTTGCATCTTATGATGAAGGGTTTAGTGGAAATTACCTTATCCCGTATGCAATGAGCTACTTGTAGTTGTGACTAAATTTGAAGTCATTGTGAGCTTTAAGGTATAAAGTTTGGGCATAGAGAATTGTAGTCTCATGGTAACAGGTAGTGTTGCTTGAGGAAAAGCAAATGCTTTTGAGTTGGGGGTGTTAATGAGTGATGATTTTACAACTCATTCTTACTAAACATTTGTGTACATTACCTTGTTTTGAATGAATGAATGAGACATATTGGTAATAAAATACACTAATATCCACTCTTTGCAGGAATAAAGTTGAGAAGCTCATAAGATGCTGATTGGAGCTAAAAATGATCAAAAGAGAGCGTGAAAAGTGCAGCTGAAGACTTAGAGAAGAAAGGCCTTAGGTACCGCGGTCATGGTCTATTGACCGCGATTACAGAAGTCAAGAAAAAGCCATTCAACTACGATCACAGAAGTTACCCATGATCGCGTAACTATGGTTGCAACCAGACCCACGCGATAGCATCTTAGCTGAAGAAATTAGCCCAAGGGAAAAACTGGAAATAGACGTGGCTGATCCCAATTTCGACAAAAGAGACTAAAACCCTAGAATCGTTAATGATATTATTCCATCTTCCCCAATTTTTAGGTTTAGCTATTGAATTCATAACCTCTATTTTTGGAAAAGAAAATATTGTATAATTTTTGGGTGAAGAATACATTGGAGATTTTCTAAGTGGTAGATTAGCACACTTCCATTGTTGATTTGTAGGATTGTCAAGTTTGAAGTAACATTAACTTAAGCTTCAATAAATCACTTCAATTGAATTATGGGTATATCTATGCTTATTTATCTTACGTGTAGCTAGATTTCCCTCTTGGGGTTATGTGTGAATTAGGGTTAAAGTCTCTGTGGGTTGTTATTCATTAGCTTCTATTTAGTAGTTCATATTTTTGGGTTTTATCATTTGTATGCTAACTTGGTTGGGGTTTGGCCGATGAAAGCCCCAAATACCCACATAGGTATGATGAGTGAAAGCTCCATGCTCTACTAAAGTCGAAGCCATCTT
This sequence comes from Capsicum annuum, assembly GCF_002878395.1. Classification (NCBI taxonomy): domain Eukaryota; kingdom Viridiplantae; phylum Streptophyta; class Magnoliopsida; order Solanales; family Solanaceae; genus Capsicum; species Capsicum annuum. The sequence continues at coordinate 175,015,542 of NC_061121.1, read as the reverse complement.
CGAAAAAAGGGTTTTGGGTGAATATTTGGAATCCATATCATCCTTGAAAGAGGGATGTGGAGATCAAAGTATTGATAGACAATTTTGTGTGTAGTTTTCTAAATTTTCACTATCTTAGACATATGGGTGCATATGAGGTTTACTATAACATGGGTATTATCCTAGACATCGGGATGCCTAGATTGAGGTTGTGGTTAGCAATTGTTGAACACACCTATTAGCTATTCAAAAGAATCAATGAGTGAAAGTTTGGTGTTTTGTTGAAAGGCTAGCATCAAAACCTATAACCAAACCTACCCATATTTGATTTACTAAATTGATGTTGATTGCTAAGACCCACAAATAACTCCCTTAGTAATGCATAATCCCACGATCTGTGCATACTTGATAAAACTCTAATTATTCATATCACTAAATTTATACTTGAAAAACCAAAAAGAAACATTAGTGTAGATACCTATCTCCCCCATTTTTATCTTCTTGTAACATTGGTTTGGATATAACTTGTATTTATTATTTCAAACTAACTTGATTTCCACTCACATTATTCCTCGTGGATTCAACCTCGACTTTAAATTTAGGTAAATATATTGACTACAACTGCTTTGCACTTAAATTAACATGTAATTTGACCGTTATTAGGCAACCACATTATTACGGTCACGAATCCCTCACCATGACTCATTACCTCACCCTATGACTTAAGGAAGTATGGTCATGACCATACCAGTATCCTTGGGAAACTTTACTAGGTGAGACAATGAATCTCACCTAATGACTCATGACGACTGATAAAAACTTTTCACTTGTATCATTTCCTGGGCAGTGTCGTCAATACTCAAAAATTTTTAGACTCCAAGACCTAGGGTATTACATTACCCCCCCTCCCCCATGATCATTCATATCTGGTAAAGAGTTAGGACACCCCTTGGCATAAAAACAAGAAAGAATACACACACAACAAAATGAGATATTCAAAATACTACAAGAATGAGAATGAAAATAATACCTCTAGCATCTCCATCCAATACAAGGAATAATAATGGATACTTGACCATCATATCTTTCCTAGCTTCCTATGTAGTTTCTTCCACCTTTGATTCCTTCAAAGAACCTTCACCAAAGATACATTATTAATTCAGAATCGATGGACTTGCCTATATTGAATCTCTATCGGGACTTCCTCATTAGACAAAGAATCCAAAATACCAACACCCTCCATAGGAATAATCAAAGAAGGATCACCCTCACAATTTCTCAATATCCACACATAGAACACAAGATGAATAGAAGCCAAACTCGCAGGAAACTCCAATTCATAAGCAACCTTCCAAACTCTCTTCAAAATTTGATATGGACCAATATAACAAGTACTGAGTTTCGCCTTCTTCCCAAACCTCATCACTTTTTTAATAGGATTAACTTTTAACAACACCCAATAGCAAACCTCAAACTCTAACTCTCTTTGCCTCACATACGCAGAAACTTTTGATGACTCTTGAGTGGTATTAAGCCTTTCTCTAATCACCTTCACCTTCTCCATGGCTTGGTGAACCAAGTTAGGACCAAACAACCTAATATCACTAACCCCAAACCATTTAATAGGATACCTACACCTCCTACTATAAAGATTCCTCAAAAGAAGCCATCTGAATACTTGAATAATAACAATTATTGTATACAAATTTAATGAGAGGCAAGTGATCAACTAAAGTTTGTTTTATATCAATCACATAGGCCTTTAACATATCCTCCAATGTATGAATAGTCTATTGCTTGTCCATCTATTTGAGGGTGGAAAGCGGTGCTAAGGTTAACCTTAGCCCCCAAACCTTTCTAAAATGAATGCCAAAAGTTAGAAGTAAACTACATATCTCATTCTGAAATTATGAACACAGGTGCTCCATACAACTTACAACTTGACAATCTCCTGAATGAACAACTTGACATAGTCCTCCCTGGAGTAGTTACTCCTTACTGGCAAAAACTGAGAAGACTTAGTCATCCTATCAATAATGACCCAAATACAATCATACTAATTCCGAGACCATGGAAGACCCGTAATGAAATCCATATTGATCATCTCCCACTTCAATATGGGAAATTCTATATCTTGAGACATGCCACTAGTTCTCAAGTGTTCTACCTTAGATTTCTAACAGCCTATATAATTAACCACAAAATTTACCATATCTCTCATTATATTATTCCATTATTAGATTTTCTTCACGTCATGGTACATCTTAGTAAAATCCTGATGAACAATATATCTAGGCTCATCCAAGATCAATTTCCACAGATGATCAACATCAAGGACACACATCCTACCTTGATACCTCAAGATACTATTTCCCCCAATATCGAAAGCCATAACCTTTTTCTAACCCACATTGTCCTTAATCTACATAAGTATGGGATCCAAAATCTGCTTCTCCTTGTCCTCTTCCTGAATAATAAATCCCCTATCGTCAGAGTCTAAGAGATAAACTCCCAAGATATCCAACCTATGAATGTCCTTCAATATCCTCCTTTTCCCCCATCCACATGAGATAATCTCCCCATAGATAACCTGCTAAGAGTATCAACAACCATATTAACATTACTTGAATGGTAGTGAAGACTAATTTGATACTCTTTAAGAAATTCAAGCCACTGCCACTTCCTGAGATTCAGTTCCTTCTACGTGAATACATATTGCAAGCTCTTATGATCTAAATAAATATCCACATGCACCCCATACAGGTTATGGCACTATATTTTTAATGCAAAGACCATAGCTGCAAACTTTAAATCATGAGTTAGGTAGTTCCTTTTAAGAACCTTAAACAGCCTAGAAGCATAAGCCACTACCCTTACATGTTACATCAAGACACAACCCTGTCCTATATGGGACATATTACAATATACCAAAAATCCATCAGTACCCTCATGTAGGGTTAAAACTAGCACAGAAGTCAACATATCCTTCAACTTATAAAAACTACCCTCACAATTATTGGACCACAAGAACTAGACCTTCTTTTGAGTCAAATTTGTCAACGGAGTTGAAATAGAAGAGAAACTATACACAAACCACTTATAATACATGGCCAACCCCAAGAAACTCCTTATGTCAGTTAGAGTTGTGGGTCTAGTCCACCTTTTAACCATCTCTACTTTCTGTGGATCCATCTTGATCCTCTCATAATAAACAATATGCCACAAAAAGGTCACAACACACAACAAAAATTCACATTTAGAAAATTTTGCATACAACTTCTGATTCTTAAGAGTCCGCAACACTATTGAGAGGTGATTGGCATGATCCTCCTCACTTTTAGAATACACACTATATCATCAATGAAGATAATCACAAACAATCAAAAAACTGTCCAAATAGCCAATTCATAAGATCCATAAATGCTGTCGGAGCATTAGTCAGTAAAATGACATAACCAGAACTAATATGGCTATACTGGGTATGAAAAATAGTCTTGGGAATATCAACGTCCCTAATTTTCAATTGATGATACCCCAAATAAAGATCAATCTTAGAGAAACATCTAGCACCCTAAATATGATTGAAGAGATCATCAATACTTGAAAGAGGATATGCATTCTTCACTGTCACCTTATTCAGTTGATAATAGTCTATACACATCTGAAGGGACCCATCTTTTTTTCACACAAAAAGAACAGGATCACCCTATAGGAAAACACTAGGATGAATGAAACCATTATCAAGAAGATCTTATAACTGCTTCTTAAGATCCTTTAGTTCAGCCGGAGCCATCTTATGAAGAGGAATAAAGATAGGATGAGTTTTCGGTAGAAGATCAATCTCAAAATCTATTTTTCCTATCAGGAGAAATTCTAGGAAGATCATTGGAAAACACTTTAAGAAACTCACTAACCACAGGGATAGATCACAAAGAGGGACCCTTAGAATTAGAATCCTTAATCTAAACTAGATGATACAGACCATCTTTGGAAATCAACTGTAATACCCCATAAGATCCTAAGCTCGATTAAGTTGTATTTGCATGCTTAAGGGGTCAAAGGCTTGAAATTTTCACTAAGTGTTAAGGACTTAGTAATTTTCAAGACCCCTAAAATTCACAAAATTTTATTTTGGCTTTCTCAACCCAGAGACATTATTTTTTGAGTTGAAACATGATTAGGGGTGGTAAAGGTATGATTCGGGGAATTTTTGAGATTTTTAGAGGGGATTCAGGGTGTGTTTGGATAGCGAAGGCTGAGAGCCCTTGCAATAGACCCACGACACTAGGATGGATCAACAGGTAAATGATTCATGATGCAATGGTGGTTTGAACCAAGCAAGGGTTGCAACACACCACTGTTATTTCATCCAGCTTTATATTAATGAAAATCAAGGGGCAATGAGGTCTTTTCCCCAAAACCCAACTCCTCCATAAAGCGATTGAGGGTATTCTTAGGAGAATTATTTTCCCCTTTCTCTTAAAATTAGTCTTAAGAAATCCTTCTTCTTTCCCAAGAACAACATCTAAGCCACTTTCTATAGAAATCAGGTGTTCAAGATTCCTAGTTCAAGAAACCATCATGAAATCTTTAAGAAACTATCTATTAAGGTATGTGGGTGTTCATAAATGGGTCCCTTTTATCCATTATTCCCAATAAGACTATTATTAACTTGAGAGCATTAATCTTATTCTACTTCATGAAATTAATCCATGAATCACTTGCCAAATCTATTAAAATTCATTTTTACAAGTGTTTACACGTGAATTAAACTATTTCATATTTTGAGTTGCAAGATTTCATGCCATGTTCCATTGTTTTATTGTTAAATCCCTAAGTTGTAACTTTATCCATGTAATCATGTTGTTTTCTCATGCCTAATCTATTTCCATCTTCAAACTCATATTTCTCACTTACTGGGTTAAATGTTTGTGTCTTGAGTCTTTGAACCATGATTCAATACTACAATTTTGAGTTTGATATCATTAAGGAGTGGTAATTTACCACTAATTTGCACTCAATATTCGTGGATATTACCATGTTTTGAATGAATAAATAAGACACAATTTTGATTAAATGCACTAATATCTACTCTTTGTAGGCATAGTGTTGAGGGGATCAAAAGATGTGGATTGGAGCATAAAATGATCAAAAAAGAAGCAAAAAAGTACAGCTGAAAACCTAGAATAGATGGGCCTCAACTACCGTGATTTTGGTCTATTTATCGCAATCGCGGAAGTCAAGCAGGTTCAACCAACTGTGGTGGTGGAGGCCGTGGTCGTGGCTAAGCTGGTGTGATCATGGCTTAGCAGAAGAGTTAAGCCCAAGGGAAAATTTAGAAATACACTTGGCTAATCCCAATTTTGGCAAAAATACTCAAACTCTATAATTATTTATTATATTCCATCTTCTCCAATTTTTAGGTTTATCTCTTGAGTTCATAGCCTCAAAACTTAGGGAAGAAAATATTGTATAAATTTTGGGTGAAGAATACATTGGAGACCTTCTAACAGAAGGAACATCTCACTTCCATTGTTGATTTATAGGAGTGCAAATTTTGAAGTAACATTTACTTAAGCTTCAATAAATTATTTCAATGGAGATTATGGGTATTTCTATGCTTATTTATCTTATGTATAGCTAGATCTCCCTCTTGGGGTTATGTGTGAATAGGGGTTAAAGTGTGTGGGTTGTTATTGTTAACCTCTATTTGGTAGTTCATAATTATTGGTTTTATCATCGCTATGCTAACTTTGTTGAAATTTGTGGGTGAAAGGGATGTTGGGTGTATTTATGAATTCTTGCCTTGCTATTTTATCCTTTTTATCCCTATTTGAGGATGATTCATGTGATTAATGTGTTGATAATGAGATAAAATCTGCATCTAAGTGTCCATGTATCTTTTTACAATGTTTAATGGTGTTTCCACATAATTTTTGATTCAAATTGATCATTTAGAAGTCACCAAAAAAAATTAGTGTAACTAGCTTGAGCTAGGTGTTTTTCTAGTCTATCGTGTTGGGTTCTAACGTGTTTAATGAGTTCCTCAAGTTGTTATTGTGAATTTATATGTGAAAAAACTTGCTTATAATGTTTAAGGTTCAATTGGATAAAGCCAAGGGTTAAAATAATAAGTTAGAGATCAAAGTGAATGAAGCCTATGCTTAGCTCGTGTTTCTAGTTCACCGTGTGGGATGTTGTGTTGTTTTGAGCTCTAAATTGTTGTGTTTAATGCTATATGAACCTTGTTTAATTGAATATGATGATATATGAAGGATTTACACTCTAAAAATCAAGTGGAAACAACTCAAAAATGTTTGGAATGGATCACAGAAGCACAAAACATAGCTTGACACAAATTTGGACACTTGAAATGTATTGGGTGAGTGAGGGCATGTTAAAATGTCTCTTGGAACATGAATCACACCACTGGATTCAAAAGACACCCAAAATAGTGAAACAATGCAAATTAGATGAGGCGCAATGCTCCTTAAATGTGATAACCAATGCAGCATGTCACAGTTTGCACAGATGGCAAAAAATTAAATACTTGTTCAACAAGGCATGGACTATTTCTTGTACTATAAATAGGACCTTATACACATTTTTATTTATTCTTGGACATCTTTGGAGACTGAGGGGCTGCTATACTTTCATCTTTTAGGTTTTTCTTAGTTTAATTTAGTTCATTTATGTCTTTAGTTGTTAATTACAATCTTGTGATTACGATTATAAGTCTGTGTGGCTAAACTCCCTCTTCTAGGGGTTAAGGCCAAGATCATGACTACTTTCATTTTGAATTAGGTTTGTTAAGTTGTTTATCATTATTGGTTGTTTGTTTATTTTTATTTTAATTATTGTATGTATTAAACACCCGTAAATACATATATTGTCGACCTTGAGATCTCAGAAGAGGGAATAGGGAGATAGAACATCGAAATAAACAAAGTTTGAGTTTTTATTCTTTTATGAAATAAAGAATTGAACATAGCATCTACGACAAGGATGTACTTAGATACCTTGATTCAAATGTAGGATAATAGCTTAGATAATTTAATTTGATTATTACATCCCCGCTTAATGATATAGTTGTAATGTCCATATGACGTAAAAATTTAGTGGTTCGGAGACCATGATCATGTAATTAACACTATGAATCAACAATCAACATAAGAAAGTTAATGAATAAAGTTCAATAATAATAGTTTCAGTAGCCACAGGTTCAGAATTACCAGTCCCCGTTTTAAACAAGTGATTTGGAAGGGATGTTGAAGCTAATTTTAGGTGATCAAGCACAGATGTTAGCAGATATAAAGAGTTATAGGGATAATTTAGAGCATCAACAAATTGTCATGAGGAACTTAGTGATGCAGATAGGGCAAGTGCAATAGGTACATAATACCTGACTTGAAGGTAATTTTTCAAAAGATAGTGGACAAGTTACTGCAATCACTTTGAAAATGGTTCAAAGATCAATGAAAAACCTCCAAAGAGAATTAAGGAGGTAGATTCAAAGTTGACTTCCAAACCTGTTGAAGACAAAGTTGCTAACAATTGAAGGAAGTCTGGGTACTCAAAAACTAAAATTCTTTAATAGGTTAAGGAGATATTATAAACACCACAATAATCACAACCCCTCGATTATCATCTTTATTTTGAGACTAAAATTGAGAAGGTGAAAGTAAGTAAATGTGTTTTGGATTGTGGAGATTTTGAAGTGTGATTAGTTGGGCCTCACTCAGAGTACTTTTCTACATTATGTTTAGATGATGTCTTATTTGTGGAATCACTTAAAATAGTGAAAGAGTGTGAAGATGAGAAACAAGAATCCTATATTCTTAATTTTGCACAAGACAAACAACATAAAACACACCTCACTTCAAGGCTGAGTGGTTTATCATGCATCATCCATTACTCAATTTCTTAATCTTTGTACCACCACCCTATAAGTGAGGTAAAAAAATGGATGCTAGGTTGGGGGTGAAATTCAAATCCTTAAGGTGGAGGAAAAAGTTGATTGGTTCATGCCGCGACACTAAATTATGTGTTTCTTGGGAGGCAACCCAAGCAAGGTGTATTTTTATTTTCAGCTTTGTTTTTATTTAATGTAGTTTTTGTTTTTGGTTGAGTCACAGGTTGATAGGAAGTCTAAGCACTTGAAACCTGAGCTAAGGAGCATAGTAAAGACTGAGTATAGGGTTCCACGGATATCACTAATGCAATAAGATACTACTAGCTAGGACTAAAGGCCTCATGAAGTATTTTGATCCCTTATTTCTAAAGTTCTTTTTGGAGACAAAGTGGATTTTAAAGTGTGGGGTGGGAAATTCCTAATTTTTGGCTCAATTTTTTTAAAAAAAATTAGGATAGGAATAAGTAAGATATTTGAGTTGGTTTTATTTTTGATTGCATGGTGATAGTGCTTTATTTGGTAAGAACATATTGATTGAGGGAATTTCTATAGGCTCATATCTGTGACTCTTGTACTTGGTTGCTTAAATTTGACTTTATGCTATTATTTGGTTTGGAGTCTATGATGATCCTATGTAGTTTGAGCATGTTCCAAGTGTGTGTGAGGTATTTGTATATTGTTTGTTGCATATGATGTTTAGAACTTGCCCGATGTGTGTGCAAAGAGAAATAAACAATATGAGTTTAGGGGATGATTTAGGCATTTCTTTGATAGTCTTGTTTTATACCTTTTTTTTGACCTACCCTTGTGCATAATCCTAGTTAAACCCTATTGAGCCTTTAGCATTTTCTTTGAAAGCCTCATATGTAGCCTAATCCCTTCTTTGATAGACCATAATTTAATCCAAAAAGCTCCCAAGTTCTTTAATGAAAAATTAATTGAGTAAGGAGTTTGAAAAATAAGAGAAAGAAGATGAAATTGATGCCCCAAGGTAATAGTTATTGGTGTTTATATTTGATGTGTTATGGTTGGAAGTGATGTAAATGGTGTTAGAAATATTCTCCTTGTTGGGAAAAAGAAAATAAATTAAATCTTGAAGGAATAGACAATATACCCACCATGTGTTTGTAAAAATATTTAAGAGAGTTGGGGAAAAACAAAAAGATATGGGTGGATGGAAAAGGTGTGAATAGGTTGTTGAAAGGTGGTTTTATGTGAAAAATTGTGATATCTTAAAGCTCTTAGGAAAGATAGTCATTATTCTTGGCCAAAATAGTTCCTACCCGTCCCTTAGCCTACATTACAACCTTGAAAAGACGTAGTTGATCCTAAATTTCACTTTCTAATATTAGTGGAGTATGACACTAAGGGTAAACCTATGGTTCATTATGTGTAATTTGTGAATTATTTGTGAGAGTGAGCGTAACTTGATTTGTATACCCATTATGATAATTGCGTTATTGTTAGTATTTATGGGTAACTTTCTTATTGTGAGGGCACGTGTTTGATGAATGTGGGTGATTTGTATGATGTCTTATATTGAAAAATATGCATGAGTCTATCATGTATTGAGTAAATTATTGAGGCTAGGATGTTTTGGAGTAGGATTCTTGAGCTTTCAATTGTGTATAACATGCTTAGTGTTGTAAACATGCATACCATGTAGTCATTGTAGTACTAGTTTGAGTTTCTTGCATGTAGTAAAATTGTGGAGTATCTTCAGATCATGATTCTTATAACCAAGAATTGTTTGAGGATGACCAAGGCTTTAAGTATGGGTGGTGATGTTGGGTTTATTTATGTGTTCTAGCCTTGCTATTTTAGCCTTTTTAGCAATGGTTAGAGGATTATTAATGTGATTAATGTGTTGATAATAAGATAAATGTGCATATAACTATCCATGTACGTGTTTACAATATTTAATGGTGTTTCCATACAAGTTTTGATTCAAATTGATCATTTAGAAGTCAACCGAGAAAATTAGTGTGACTAGCTTGAGCTAGGTCTTTTTCCAGGCTATCGTGTTGGTATCTAACGTGTTTAATGAGTTATTAAGGTTGTTATTGTGCATTTTTATTCTTTTATGAAATAAAGAATTGAATTTAGCATCTAGGACAGGGATGTACTTAGATTCCTTACTTGATTGAAATGTAGACTGATAACTTAAATAATTTAATTAGATTATTACATCCCCTCTCAACGATGTAATTATAATGTCCATGTTAGGTAAAAGATTATAGGTCAGGAGACCATGATCACACAATTAACTCTATGAATCATAAACCAAGACAAGAAAGTTCACAAATGAAGTTCCATAACGTAATATGATTGTTCGGAGTGCTTTAACCGTGGGCTTTAATCCATTGATTATCCCAAGACTTTTATTTTTACGCACTATTTATTTTATTTTTATTTAACAATTATTCAACATACTTTTGGGTTACTTAATCTCAATTGTGAAACTGGAATTTGATAGTTGTTGACACAAGTCCCTGTGGGATCCATATTCGGCTTTCTTGAAGGCCACTTTACTACATGATAGACCACGTACACTTGAGTATGCGCTTGGGCTCTATCAGAAAGCCCCAAATACCCATATGGGTTTGATGAGTTAAATCTCCAAACTCTAGAAAGCTCAAGGCCATCTTTCAAAGAAGGGTTTTGGGTGAAATTTTGGAATCCATATCATCCTTGAAAGAGGGATGTGGAGACCAAAGCAATGATAGACAATTATATATGTAGTTTGCCAAATTTTCAATATCTTAGACATAAGGGAGATTGTGAAGTTAACTATACCATAGGTATCATTCTATAAATAGGTATACTTAAATTACGGTTTGGTTACCAAATGTTAAACACATCCGTTAGGTATTCGAAAGAATCAATGGGTGAAAGTTTGCTGTTTTATTGAAAGACTAGCATCAAAATGTATAACCAAACCTACCCATATTTGATTTACTAAATTGATGTTTATTACTAACTCCCATATGTCATTTCCTTAGTAATGCATAATCTCAAGTTCCGTGCCTAATTATTAAAAACTCTAATTATTCATATCTCCAAATTTATACTAGAAAATAATATAAGAAAAAAGAACATTAGTGTTGATACTTGTCTCTCCTTTTTTTTTATCTTTTTGTACTATCGGTTTGAATTTAACTTGTATCTATTACTTTGAATCAAATTTATTTCCACTCACATTGTTCCTTGTGGACTTAACCCTAAATATATTGACGACGACCACTTTGCACTTCAATTGACGTGTAAGTTGAGCGTTATAAGAAATGGCGCCTTCGCTGGGGAACTATTTGGCATATTAGGTTACTCTAGAATTTTAGCTTACTTTCTTGAATTCAATCTTGTAAATATTTATTTGTGATTTTCTTTTATAGGTATATTTTTATTATATTTTAGTTTTCTCAATATCATCTTCCGACAAGTATGATGTCTGTAGTTGGGAATCCTATAATGATGACCTGTGTCTAATTTATGATGGACCACACTTTATAAGAGATTTTAACTTTAATCCTTAGAGAGGGATAGACCCACCATCTCAATCCTATAGGGAGTATAGGTGTCCTTTATGTAGTGGTCGAGATGGATATTGGGATGACAGTCAAAATGCCTCCTCCCCTTATTATGCTAAACTAGTTATTAGTTCTTCTTATAAGCTTGATAGGTCCTATGATGAAAAGGAGGAAGAATAATATATCGAGTCCAAAAACTTTGACACAAAACAACTAGGTATTTTTTATTGGGTAGATGCAATGGGGGAGAATATACAAGACATGCATCAAGAGGCATTAGGATGGAAAAGTGACATGATGGAGGCACTAGGAAAAGATAAAAAGCTTGAAGCTATTACTACTATGAACATTTCCCAAGAAGAGGTTTTTCAAGAAGAGAAACAAAGTTATGATGATGAGTTTGGTATCGAAGACTCCTCGGTGACTTCCCAATCAATCGATTCATGTAAGGAGAAGGAAGGTGAAATAAAAGGAATGGTACTAGAGTCGAATGAAGACACAAAGCTAAATTCTTATGATAACTCTAGTTCATTTCAGGGTAAAGATGCTTTGGAGGATGAAATCTTTAAATTAGGTGTTGGGCTTTGTTCAAACTGGTTTTCACCCTTATTCTTAGAGAATGTGATGCGGATCCATCCCTTCACACAAATGGTGGATTATGGGGAGGCAGAGTCTAATTCTTATATTTTGGAGTTCGATACTCCAATGGAGCACATGGAAACCCCACCATCAAATACAAAGAAACTCAATTTCTGATGCACACAGAGTGGCCTATTGATGTCCTCACCTTTGCCGATAGAACCAATTAAGAAATTTAATATAAAATTGGGTAAGAGGTTAAAGTCTACAAAATGGCGAGATCACATCTTCTAAGTTTCATCTTTGAAGATTTGAATCTCCATCCCTCTTCCGCTCATAGCATATTAAATGAAAGTTGGGATAGAGATTTAAATTTTCTAAGTGGAAACATAAAAGGAAATGGTGGAGTCATACTGTCATGACATTACACTAAGCGCTCGATGGGAGGTACCCCATCACGCCACCAAAAGTGGACTATATCCTTTTATTTATTCAAGATAGTGTAGAATTTTATTTTTATTTTTGTGTATACATAATCTATGAAATATTTGTACTAGAAGGAATTTTGATTAAACTTGAAAAGGGATGTGTGAAATTGGCATGTTGGGATCAAATAGTGAAGGGCAGAAGACTATATTTTAGTCTCAGTTACCATGATCATAGTCTATGCAACCACGATTATGGAGGCCACATGACCACGATTGCAGAACTATGACTATGATCGCAGTCAAATCAGATTAAAAAGACCATCCGAATGCCATTTCCCATATGCCTCTTTTTCAAATTTACTCAAATTCTCTCTAAATTTTTACTTTGTATAGAGCATCCAAGTGTCATATCAACCTATTTGCATCGTCAATATCAATATGTGTCTTAATTTCCTTGTTCTTATTGCTATTACATGCTTAGAACCTATAGTTTAAGGAAAGGCCTGAAATATCATTTTCAATACTAAATATATATTTGATTTTGATTATTGTTGTGCTTAGCTGTTGTAGTTGGTGCACATAGTATTGGGGAAGTCTTGAGTACCTAGAATTAGGCATAAAAATGCTTAACAAGAAGTGTGAACCATGTGTTTGATTTAATTCCCTAATGAGTTTAATTTGTATTCTTCCAAATTTATGCCATGATCATACATTCTAAGCTTAAATTCCTTGCTTATAATGTTGATATGCCTAGTTTAAACAAAGAATTGGGGTTAAAATATTGTTTTAACCATTGTGCAAAATTTGTCGACTAAGGTCTCAGTTATTGCAATTGTAGTCCTGATGGCCACAATTACAGCATCGCAGTTGCAGTCAATGCTCTATGATTTCCATACTTGAGGGCGATGTCTGCGGGAACCAAAATTTTTGTACATCTATTTCTGCCCCCAAAACCTTCTATAAAACTACCACATGAGCTTATATGTTTGATCTAGCATGTTCTTGGTATGATAATGATAATGATGGTATGAGTTACATTGCTTATTGGTTCTAAACCTCAAAGATGGGAGATTTTGAAAACTCTAAATTCATGGCTGCCAAATGCAAATACCTCTACATTGATGATCTGCTAAGGACAAAATTACTCTCGAAAAGGGGTGTTTGCCTTGATAAAGTAAAGGAAAAGCTCCCAAAATTCCATGCCCGACTCAATGCTATCGACTGGATGTGTTTTGCCTCGGACCCCTGCTATACAAATGAGCATTGGGTATATGAGTTCTACGTGAACCTTAGCATACTTTTCTCTCTTAAACCTAGTGATGACAATTCAGTAAAAATCGATGAACTTTAGAGAGAAGCGGATTAATAAGGTATATGGGTTGTCAAATGCTGACATGGGGTAATTCTAAGAAAAAGGATATGAGCCAGTGACCTGCATATTATGTCCGTACAAAGAAATATGTTGGGCCATCACTAAGAGAAATGTTTTAATGAGTCACTTCACAGCTGAAGCCAGACTATTGCTGAATATCATCTGCAATAGAGTATCACCATGTACTCACATGACTATGGTTACAAACATGCAAGCTCGAATGGTGGCTTGTCTTCTATCTTGCATTTCTTTGGATGTGGGTGATATTATGATCTAAGAGTAGAGGTACTTCAAGAATTAAGAAGGTACACTACTTTTTTACATCCCTTAGCACTGAGCTTTACAAGAGGGCAGAGGTGGAGAAGTATTTTGAACATACTTGGGTACACCCATACCCCCGTATCTTCCCACTCAAATTTTAGGGTAAGGGTCCCCCAAGTCAAAGCAAGAAAGGAAAGATAGAGTCAGGGAAGTCAACCCAGGAGGACACAGATTCTTGCATACCCTCATCAGCTACTAAATTCGATGACATTTTTGGTTAGAGGTAGGTGGTGAGGGAACTATTGTCCAGACTACCTCACGGACCAAGAGATCCCTCCACTACCCATCATTCATGTGTAGCATAGTCAGATTATGAGAAGTACATAGTGGAGTAGTAATAGTAGGGTGCCACAGTATCTATTTATGAGAGAGCCTATTAGGCCTTGACTGCCTTTCACAGGACCTCAAGGAGTCATATAATAAGATGGTGAAGAGAGAGAAAAAAAAGAGATATTCTTTAAGAAGATATGGAAAGGGGTGAAGGGCATCTTCAAGGTGCTCAAACCTAACTAACGAATACTTTCACCAATGTTGGTAAGTGAGGATGAGGATCTGACTGAGTGGTCTACTGATATGTTAAAGGTGATGGTGCAGAGTCAGTGAGAGAGGATAGCTCTTGATTAATATTCAGGGAGACCCCTTTCATTCTTACTTGTTTCCACATGTAGTGAAGACACTGCATTTTTTGTGTTAGGGGTGCCCCCGGATATGTATTGTTTTGGTGTTGTGTGCCAAATATTTTTGTTGATGTTATTTTGGGATAATTGGATAATATTTTTAATGTGTTTTTGGAGATGCTTTATTTTTGGGTACTCTGATGGTCCCCACTTTTTATGGATTATCATGTTTTTATTTTAGTTTTAGTTTTTTTTTTGCTATGCTTTTATTTTGATTTTGGAGATGCATGGCAAACTTTTCCCTATAATAAATTGAGTGATGACATTCTTAAGGGTAAATCGTCATGTTTGGGTTTTGAGACATAGGTGAAGCAGAATTTTGATTACCCATAGCATAAATATCATGAATGCAAAGAAAGTTTGAGTACATGTCGCATTGTAAATTGTAAATTTGGGATAATATTACACACCATTGGCGAAGTCTTAGGAGCCATATAGGTGGTTTACCTATTTTGAGCTAAAAAGTGAGGCTAATGCTTTGGTGGTAAGCATAATTTAGCAAACTGCATATGGTGCTAATGCAAAACAAGAACCCCCTCCATCAATTTTTTTTTTGAAAAATCAAGGGCATCAACGTGAGCAATGTTGTAACAAAATTTTTTCTCTTTTTGTGGCTCCGTGAGTTTTTGAGTTCTCAATATAAACAGATACTCCAAAATTGTCTCTAGCAGGTGGGACATTTGAGCTCCCTTGGTGAATTTTGCATGCCATGTATGGAGAACTAGTTTTATTCATCTCTTGTATACTTGTGTTATCTAAACTATGCCTTGTTAGTCTCTCAAGGATAATTTTGATTGTATTTGATTGGAGGAATGATCATAGGCCATCTTTGTGATTTTGGAAGCCACTTTATCCTAAAAAAAAACAACCCAAGTGTGAATGTAATCCCTAGTTACCTGTTTTGAGCCTTTAGACCTTTCTTGGCAAACACATTACAAGCCATGAACTATTCTTTTATCCCTCTTTTGAACCATACCCTCCTTGAACTTTAAAATGCAACTTGAGGCTAAAATTCAAAGTTGGGGGTGGTGAAAGTTGATCCAAGTAAGTTTGGGGCCACAAAGTTGTAGTGATATACCTAAGTGCCTAATCTTTGAAACAAATGAATAGAAAAGGAAAGAGTACAAAAAAGGAATGCATTGCATGAAAATAGAAAGAAAAATAAATGGGTGATCAAAGAAAGCAAAAAGTAGGCATGATAAAAGAGATAAAACAAAGAATAGTGGCCCATAGTAAAAACCATAGATTGAATAGTGTGACGTGAACTTTAAAGGAAGGGTGTATCCATATTCTTCCCAAATGATATCTTATCCTAACTTGAACCTATGTTATAATCTTAGAAATCCCTTTGAGATCTCCGATTATTTACATTGTTTGTAGTGGCGAATGAAAAATAGGGACATACCTATGGTATGAAACTTGTTGCATAGAGATTTATTTTGTGAGGGAGAGAGTTTTTTGCACTTAAAATTCCTTGTTGCATATTTGGTAGCTTGGTGTGTGGAATATTTTTTCTGGTGAGGTTGGCATGTGAAACAAGTTGAGGTGGGTGATTTTGTTACCTTTCGAGCAATGAGGAAAATGGAGTATAGCTTAGTTGTGTTCAAGAGGGAGTCACTTCTAGGGTATTGGTTTTTATTTCTTGGTTGCTCTTTGAAGTCCTATGCATCCATAGATAAGGCTTTTTATAATGAGGGGTGTAGTGAAACTAGCCTAGCACACGTGCAATGAGCAATTTGTGGTGTGACTAAAGTTGAGGTTATTGTGATATTTAAGGCATAAAGTTTATGCATAGATAACTGTGTCTCATAGTAAGAGGTATTGTTGCTTGAGGACAAGAAATAGCATTAAGCTGGGGCTTTTGATGAGTGGTGATTTTACCACTCATTCGCACTCAATATTCATGCACATTACCTTGTTTTAGATGAATAAATAAGACATAATTATGATTAAATACACTATTATCCACTCTTTAAAGGTATAGAGTTGAAGGTATATAAAGATGAGGATTGGAGCTTAAAATGATCAAAAAGGGAGCAAGAAAGTGCAGCCAAAGATCTGGAGTAAAAGGGCCTCAGTTACCGCAATCGCGGTCTGCTGATTGCGATTGCAGCAGTCAAGCAAGGTCAATCTACCATAATTACAGAAGTCTATCATGATCGTAGAGGCTGCTGTCACAGCCAAACTGGTACGATCACGACTTAGCAGAAGAGTTCAGCCTAAAGGCAAATTTTGAAATGCATGTGGCTTATTCTAATTTTGACAAAATAACTCAAACCCTAGAATTATTCATCATATTCTGTATTCCCTATTTTTAGGTTTAACTATTGAGGTCAAAGTCTCGAAACTTGGAGAAGAAAATACTGTACAAATTTTGGGTGAAGAATACATTGGAGACCTTCTAAGAGGAGGAACAGCTCACTTCCATTGTTGATTTGTGGGAGTGTAAAGTTTTAAGTAACATTCACTTAAGCTTCAATAAATCATTTCAATGGAGATTATAGGTATATCTTTCCTTATTTATCTTATATGTAGCTAGATCCCCCTCTTGGGGTTATGTGTGCATAGCGGTTAAAGTGTGTGGCTTGTTATTGTTAGCCTTTATTTCGTAGTTCATATGTAAGGGTTTTATCATTGTTATGAAAACTTGGTTGAGATTTATGGGTGATAGCCCCAAATACCCACACGAGTTTGATGAGTGAAAGCTCCAAACTCTAGAAAGCTCAAGGCCATCTTCAAAAGAAGGGTTTTGGGTGAGCTTTAGGAATCCACATCATCCTTGAAAGAGGGATATGGAGACCAAAGCAATGATAGACAATTATGTTGTAGTTTGCTAAATTTTCACAATATTAGCCATAAGGGTGATTCTGAGGTTAACTATACCATGGGTATCATCCTAGAAATAAGATTCCTAAATTGAGGTTTTTTTACCAAATATTGAACACATCCGTTAGGTATTCAAAAGAATCAATGGGTGAAAGTTTGGTGTTTTGTTAAAAGACTATCATCAAAATCTTTAATCGAACCTACCCATATTTGATTTACTAAATTGATGTTGATTATTAACACCCACATGTCATTCCCTTAGTAATGCATAATCTAAAGATCCATGCCTAATTCTTAAAACTCTAATTATTCATAGCCCCAAATTTACTCAATAAAATCCAAAAAAAAAAAGAACATTATTTTTGATACTTGCCTCCCCTATTTTTTATCTTTTTGTACTATTAGTTTGAATTTAAATTGTATCTATTATTTCCAATCAACTTGATTGCCACTTACATTGTTCATCGTGGATTCAACCCCAACTCCTAACTTGGGTAAATATATTGACGACGACCGTCTTGCAGTTCAATTGACGTGTAAGTTGACCATTATCAATCGTATTTTATGATCATTAAATACTGACTTGTTATGAACACTCGATACCTATGTGTTTTATAGGATTTTAGATTTTCAAGAAATAAGTCAGTTAATCCATGAACCTTATTATTATATTTAGATAACTATGATCATGATGAGCACTATCAGAAATAACATTAAGTTGAATTTAGTTCAGTTCAGTACAAGTATCAGTTAAGGTGGGGGTATAATTTAGCACAGAGAGAAAGCAGGGATGGTGGCTCTCCCGTCAGTGTTCGCAGAGTCATTAGTAGCATTCCCGGAATTCCAAAATACATAGCCAGCATAGGTTATGAGGGGTCGCCCGTTAGTTTAGTCTTGAATTCCTCTCATGGCTCACCTATCAACTTAGGCTTGATGCCATGGTCCTTTAGGATAACAAATTAGTAGATCTATACAGCCAGAGTTAGTACCGTGGAACGGTACTGACACCCTTCCAACTGGGGTTACAAGTTGGACCCCTATTAGCTCAGATTCGGGCATGTCAGTTACGTGATAAATCCCACAATCTCAGTATAGTATTTAGTATATTTTAGTTTAGGTTTTCTTGACCAAGTGTACAGATTTTCAATTATTCAGTTATACATAATTCAATCTTTTAGATTTTAGATTATATCAGTAACATGTTTATGCTTGGTCTTGCATTCTTAGATATTATATGTTCATGCATTCATGCTCAGTTACCACATGTATTTTAGTCAGTCCATATCTAGAATGCTGATATATCCAAAGTACTGACTATATACTTTTCTTTGTGCTATGTTGTATTATAACATAGGTTCGAATGCTTAATTTCCTGACCATTCTTTTATGAGTTCCCATCCATCGAGGACATGATATGCTTTTATAGTTATTCCAGTATTCCTTTGTGTTCATTCAGTAGAAGTTAGTTAGGGGTTTATCACATGAACTTCTCATAATGTCTAGAGGCTTTCAGACAGACATTCAGCCGGGCAACTAGACAGTCATTCTATTTTCAGTATTATCAGTTCTTTCAGATAGACAGTTAGTTTCCAATATTCTTATCAGATATTTTAGACATATTATTGTTATGTATTTAAGTATTTAGATTTATAGTATGTTATTAGTTATTTTTCTCTCATATATTATATTACTATTTTATAAAGTTCTTACAACAGGTACCAGCTCATGGGTTAGATTGTGGTCACTTGTGGTCACAAGCATCGTTGTCGAAACTAAGGGAGGGCCTCAGGTCATGACAAAACTTCGTATCAGAGCCTAAGGTTTTATGGTGTCCTGGGGAGTCTGAAAGCCATGTTGAGTAGACTTTTGTGCATGGGTGTGAAGTGCACCATATTTATGGACAAGAGACTATGAGATGTTTTAAGAAAGTTTCCCTTCTTTGAGTGTTCATGTCGTGTGAAAGAGCATGAGCTTTATTAAATTTCCTTTTTCTAACCCATATTTTATTTTGTTTATTGAAAATGCCTCTTAGAAGAAATAATGGAAGAAGGAACGGTGATCAGCCTACACCACCACCTGTTTAGGAAGATCCCCTAACTGAACATATCTCTCGCGCCGAATTTAGGACACTTTCATAACTCTATCCTATTTTGTAGCTACTTAGAACAACTAATAGGTTGTTTCCCCATCCAATCCATTGATAAATACTACTGTAGTTAGGATTTGAGATTTTACTTAAATGAATCCCTCTTTATTTTTAGGATCCAAGTCTGAGGATGATCTTCCAGAGTTTCTAGATATGGTGCCGAATAAATATCATTGGCATCACTTTGAGTGAGAGTGCAGAGTTGGCAGTATATCAGTTGGACGATTTAGCTCACACTTGGTTTAAGCAGTGGAAGGAATACTGAGGTGTTGATATAGGGCCTGTAGAGTGGGAAAAGTTTTCCATAACTTTCTTAGATGGGTTCTTCCCCCCTACATTTGAAGGGAGCTAAGGTTTAGGAGTTCATCTATTTAAAGTAAGGTAATATGAGCGTGAAGGACTACTCGCTCAAGTTTACACAGTTAGTGAGGTATGCTCCTACTATGGCGATGATAATAGGTATAAAATGAGTAAATTTGTGTCTAGTGTATCTAATAGTATGATCAAGGAGTATAATACCACTATGTTGATTAAGGAGATGGACCTATCTAGACTTATAGTTCATGCTCAGCAGATTAAGGAAGAGAAGCTTAAGGAGAAAGAGAAAAAGGATAGAGGGCCAGAATAGGTAGTTTCAACTTCTCTTAGCCATGGTCAGAAGGTGCAAACCGTTCTTAGTTTTATCAAAATTTTTCATCCCTAGCTCCATCGTCAGCTAGAGCATCAGTGCTTAAATTCAGGTAAAACAGTTAGAATAGAGCACCAGGCTCTAAGTACAAAGTAGTATGAATAATGGTCGTATAAATCTGCTATGCAGGAAATGAGGTAGGAACCATCAGGATGAGTGTAGAGCGGGAAGTGATGTGTGTTTTGGATGTTTCAAGCCAGGCCACATGATCCAAAAGTGTCTAGTTCTTTCTTAGAGGGGTAAAACTGATTGCCAGTAGGGCTAGTCTAATTCTTCAGCAGCACCAGCAGGTCGCCAAACCCAGGAAGGTGCCATGTCTAGTGCTACAAGTCGGCAGTACTAGAATAAGTTGTATACTCTCCAGACTCGACATAATAAGAAAATTTCTCCTGATATGGTTATGGGTATGTTACAGGTTTTCATTTTCATGTTTAGTTTTTATTAGACCCCGAAACTTCACTTTATTTTGTGACACTTTATATAGCCATCAATTTCGGTGTTAGTCTTGAAATGATAGAAAAGACTTTCTCATTGTCTACCCTAGTGAGTAAATCTATTATAGCAAAATGAGTATATAAAAATTGCTCGGTCACACTATCTCAAAGAATGACCTCAGTTGATTGTATGAAGTTAGAGATGACTAATTTTTATGTCATTCAAGGTATGGATTGGTGAAATACCTAGACTTTAATCCATTGAACAAACACCCAATTTTATGGCACTAGGGTGGGTATGACTAGGGGCACGAGTCGTACCCCTTTTGATATGATTTGTATCCTCCTTCCCCTCCCCTATCGTGTCTTAGGTAGTGTGGTAAGGGTTACTCACTATACTAGGTACAAGTGACCCCCTCTTCAACTGTACCCTATGTATATGAGTCATACCTAACATGATCATATAGAGGAAAATCCTATCTTGAGTGGATTTTTTTGGGTACGGGTGGTGTGTATGAGTTAGGGGTTAAGTCGTACCCCTTGGATATGACTCAAGGGTGTGTGATCTTACCCTTAATAGTGTAGGTGACCTAGAAGAATCCTCGGGTATGAGTCAGGGTACAACTCATATAGGAAGGTGGTTACCTAGTTCCTAAGGGAAAGTTCATTTCTTATCTTTAAGCACAAAAGTTGATTTCAAAGGGGTGTTTGTAATAGTTGGTCTGAGTTAAGGTTTCTAACTTGGAAGAGCCTTCCCTAGAAACCATTCCCGTAGTGTTTCTTGATGTTCTTCCCGGCAAGCCTCCCTATAGGAAAATTGATTTTGGGATTGATCTTATTCCAAAAACCCATCAGATTTCTATACCTTCTTATAGAATGGGTCTGTTGGAGCTAAAAGAGCTTACGAAACAATTGAAACACCTCTTAAATAAAGGTTTTATCTTACCTAGTGTGTCTCCATGGGGTGTTCCCAGATTGTTCATGCACAAGAAGGATGGTTTTCTTTGTATGTGAATTGACTATCCTTAGTTGAACAAAGTTACCATAAAGAATAAATATACTCTTCCTAGGCTAGATGATTTGTTTGATCAACTTCAGGGTGTGAAGTATTTCTCTAAGAATGATCTTAGATCAGGTTATCATCAGCTTAAGCTTAGGTATTTAGATATCCCTAAGACGACCTTTAAAACCCGACATGGTCACTATAAATTTCTTGTCATGTCTTTTGGGTTGACCAATGCCCTAGCGGCATTCATGGATTTGATGAATAGGGTCTTCTATTCATTCTTGGACATTTTTATCGCTGTCTTCATTGATGATAACTTAGTCTATTCTAAGAGTAAGACGGATCATGTCGATAACCTCCGTTCCATGTTGTAATCTATGAATGATCATCATTTGTATGACAAGTTCTCCAAGTGTAAGTTTTGGTTAAAACTGCAACTTTTCTTAGTCATATTATCTCTAGTGAAGGGATCATGGTAAATCACCAAAAAATTACAGTGGTTAAGAAGTGGCCTAGACGAATGACACCAATCGATATTTAGAGCTTCCTAGGTCAAACAGGTTACTATAGAAGATTTATGGAGATTTTATCTACTATAGCTGCACCACTAACCAAGTTGACCCAAATAAAGGTCAAGTTATTGTGGTACGATGTGTGTAAGTGTAGTTTTGAAAAGTTGAAAGATAAGTTAACTTCAGCTTTAATTTTGACCTTGCTCGAACGTAGTAATGGTTTTGTGGTATATTGTACTGCTTCTCCTATTGGTATTGAGTGAATATTGATGCAATGTGGTAGTGTGGTGGCTTATGTATCTGGGCAATTGAAAGTTTATGAGAAGAACTACCCTACTCATGACATAGAGTTGTTAGCCATGGTTTTTGCATTAAAGATTTGGCGGCATTATCTCTATAGGGTTCATGTTGATATCTTTTACGATCATAAGAGTCTCCAAAATGTGTTAACCCAACAGAAGAAAAGTTAAGTCTCTGGCAAAGAAAGTGGCTCGAGTTGTTGAAAGACAATGATAAAAGTCTTCATTACCATCCCAGTAAGGCAAATGTAGTCGCGATGCTCTTAATAGATTGTCCATAGAAAGTTTGGCCCATTTATATAAGGATAAGTGAGAATTGGTAAAGGACATTCTATGTTTGGCTAATCTTTGAGTTCGACTTACGGACTCATTTGATGGTGGTGTATTTATGCTTTCGGTATCTCAGTTGTCTCATGTTGTTGAGATAAAGGAGAAACAATCTTTGGAACCTGACTTGATGAAGACCAAGAGTAATGTGGGTCAATATAAAGTTGCGGACTTTATGATTGATGGTGATAGTATTTGGAGATGCCAAGGTAGGATATGTGTTCCCGACATCAATGGATTGAGGAAAAGGGTCATGGACGAGGCTCTTGATCTAATTATACCATTAATCCTAGTTCTACCAAGATGTATCATAACCTTAGAGTTTTTATTAATGGAGCAATATGAAACATGATGTGGCTATGTGGCCAAGTATTTGGTGTGTCAATAAGTGAAAGTTTAGTACATAAGGCCCAGTGGATTATATCAAGAAATTGTGTTTCCCAAATAGAAATGGGAGGCAATTAATATGGATTTCATTACTGCTCTTCCTAAATCTTAGAATCAATGTGATTCCATAAGGTTCATTGTTAATAGAATGACCAAGTCCACTTCCTTTTTTCCCATGAAGACTAATTACTCAGCGAAAGACTATGCTACATTGAATCTTACAGAGATTGTGTGGTTATATTGTGATATAGTTTATATTATCTAGAATTGTGGTCCTTCATTTTTATTCTACTTTTTGAAGTTGTTCTAAAAGGGTTTGGGTACTAGAGTATGCCTTAGTACCACTTTCCATCCATAAATGGATGGGTAAGTAGAAAAGACTATCCAAAATTAGAGGATATGTTGTGGGATTGTGTGATTGATTAATGTGGTAGTTGGTATGACAACTTGCCTTTGATTGAGTTCTCTAATAATAACAATAACTACTCTAGTATTGGCATGGCCTCTTTTGAGGCATTGTATAGTAGGAGATGACGATTTCCTATTGGATAGTATGAATTTGGCGAGGGTAAGTTGCTTGGACCTAATTTAGTTCACCAACCTTAGAAAAGGTGGAGGTTATTAGTGATAGGTTGAAAACCGCTCAATGTTTCAAAAGGTTCTATGCGGATGTGAGGCGTAGGGACTTACAGTTTAGTATTGGCAATAGGGTATTCTTGAAAGTATCTCCCATGAAGATAGTGATGCCATTTGGTAAAAATAGGAAGCTTAGTCCTTAATATATAGGACCCTACTTGGTGGTCAAGAAGGTTGGCAATGTTGCCTATAAGTTGGAGTTGCCTTCTAGTATGAACTACATTCACCCGATTTTCGATGTCTCTATGTTGCGGAAATGTGTGGGTGACCCATCGTTGATTATTCTCTTCAGAGATATTGATATCTCAGACTCATTGTCCTATGAGGATATCCTGGTGAGGATCTTGGATCGGTACGTTCACCGGTTGCAAACAAAAGAAGTGGCTTCAGTGAAGGTTCTATGGAGGAATCAAAAGCCTGAGGAAGCTCCTTGTGAAGCAAAACAGGAAATAAAATCTAAGTATCCCTATTTATTTCTAATCTCGGAAACATAGGATAAAGGTATGTGTTCATCTCCTATCTTTGTTATATGTCTTTAATGGACAATAGGTCAAAGTCCCCAATATTTGAAATTGAGTTATACCTTGATAGGCCATGGGTTAAAGTCCCTAGTTCTTTGAAATTATGTGTTTCATGTTGTGATTGGCTTATGTCCCCATTATCTTGAGTTGATTCATGATTTTTGTTAAATGATGGGTTAGAGTCTCTTATCCTTGAATTGAGTAAGTATCCTTGATAAGTCGATGGGTGGAACTCTTTAAGTTGTGAAATGGATAGGTATTTATGAGTAAGAGGTTTAAGTACCTAAGCTATGAAATGAAAAAGTGTCTTTGATAAATAATTGATCTGAGTCCCAAAGACGAAGAAGCAAATGATAGATTGATACTGAGCATGAGGTGTGTTATATCCTTGTTGTATGCTTGTTCTAACTTGTTTGAAGGTTGTTTTGATGTGTGATGATATGTTATCTTATTTTTATACTTACCTCACCCGTCGTAAGAGGACTAATGATCCAAGTAGGGAGAATTGAAATATCTAGACTTTGAACCATTTAAGAAATTCTCCACTTGATGTCACTCGGGTGTGTATGACTAGGAGAATGAGTCATACCCCTTGGATATAAGTCCTATCCTCCATCCCCTCCCCTCTCATATGTTAGGCAGAGTGTTAAGGGTACCTATTGTCCTTGGTATAAGTGACCCCCTCCTCAATCAAACCCTAAGTATATGATTCGTACCCAACATGATCGTATAGAGGCAAGACCTAAATTTAGTGGACTATTTTGGGTACGAGTGGTGTATATATTAGGGGTTGAGTCGTACATTTTGGATATGACTCAAGGGTATGTGATTGTACCCTTAATAGTGTATGTGAATTAGGAAAAGCCTAGGGTATGAGTCAGGGTACCACACGTACACTAGGGTAAGGTTCGTAAGGTGAGTTGTACCCCTGCATGGGTTCATTTGACATTTTTTAAATAAGAGCCTTGTGTTATTTCCAATGCCCTAAACCCTAAGTCCCTTCATTATATAAGTGTATATGGCCTCCTTAAACACATTTTGAGTGAATCAAACATTCAAAACACTTTCTCAAACTCATATTTGAAGAATTCAAGGCTAGGGTTTCAAGGGTGATCTTCAAGAGGCAAAGTTAAGTCAAGATAATTGGTGAATCAAGTTGTCTAAGCCATGTATCTCTTTCCCTTGTTAAATAACTCTAAACCCATGTATTTTACACTTGGATTAGTAATTGTACATGGTGATTTTGAAATCAAATGAAAAGGGTTTTGTTCCCTAATGATGAATAATGTTGATTCTGCTTAGACTTATGTTTATACATATCATTGATGGTGATTTGCATATGTGGGTGCTCTTTGTATGTGGTTTAACACTACGGTCTTGATTAACCCTAATCTTTATGATTGCTACCATGAAAATAGCCTTGTTAAAGGTGTGCACATAAGGTGCTTGTGAAAGTGACTAAGTGAACTGTCTAGTCACATGTGGTGGTGTATTGAACTAGGCCAATGACTCAATAAGTATGACTGATTGATAAATAATGTTATAGAATTATTGTGATCCATGTTTTGTGAAATGATGATCTTGTTGATTTAATGACTAATAAGGGGTTGAAGTCTCTCAATATGAATATAAACTTGAATTGTGTGTTGATCTAAAGTATGTTGAGAATGTGGTATGAGATTGTTAATGAAATAGGAATGGTTTATCGGAGTATTGATGAACATAACTTGAATTGTATGATGAATTGAATGAAGGCAATATCCTATTGAAATGGTTGAGCAATTAAGATTCCCATAAGAACTATGGAGTCATGTGTTGTGATAAATTAGTTAAATGGTTAAGCCCTTAAGTGTTGTATGGAATGAGTGTTGATGTATGGGAAAATTGTTAAAGTCCAAATATCAACTAATGATAGTTGTGAAGGCTTGAGGTTGAAGTCCCTTACCTAGGTAATGGATCGAGGTTAAAGTCCCTTGCCTTACGAAATAGCTCGAGGTTGAAGTCCCTTGCCTTATGAAATGGCTTGAGGTTGAAGTCCCTTGCCTAATGAAATTTCTCGATGTTAAAGTCCCTTGCACAAAGATATCTCTTAAGGTTAATGTACTTCGCCGAATGAAATGACTTGCGATTAGAGTCCCTTGCCTAATTGATTTTTTGTGTGGTTAGAGTCCCTTGTTTTAATGATTGTGTATGTGGTTTAAGTCCTTGACCAATGAATGTGTGAGCATGGTTAAAGTCTTTTGTCTAGTGATATATGATTGTGGTTAAATTCCTATGCCTAAAGAGAATTGTTGGAAGTAAGTGAGGAAGGTCAGAGTCCTCCACTTCATGTTTAATGAATGAATGTTCAAGAATGTTGTTGAGCCGTGATTTCTTGATTAGCATGTGATATACCTATATGTAAGGATAAGTGTGTAGATATGTGATGTGTGAGCTAATGCTAACACATTTGAGGCTTTTAACTAGAAATTATTGTAAAGTCTTAACCAACTTTTGTTGTTTTTGATTGTTTTCTCTTTGATAATGCGGGAAAGTTAACATGCAAGAAAACCAAAGACAATAAGAGCAAAAAAGGTGAATTTGGAACAAGTGGCCATAAAAGTATAGTTGATGACTTGTCTGATAAATCGTCAATTTTATGATAAGTTATCAGAGTCATCGTCAGCTATAGATAGTGTGAGAAAGTTAGAGCAAAAGTTTGACGACATCCCCTGATAAGCCGTCAGGTATCTGATAAGTTGTTAAGAATGCAGATCATGAAAGTGGAAAAAGAGATAATGACATTTCTTATAAGTCGTCGGACTTCTCATAAGCCATCAGGATTTGCTGTTAGTCTAAGGCAGAAATCATCAAACTTAGAGGAGGAGCTGACGACAATGTCTGATAAGTCGTCAGAATCATTATAAGGTATCACACTTCGTCGTCAGTTGTGCAAGAAAAAGTTTTTTTCTGTGATTTGATTCCTAATTTAGCTCTTGGTATTTAAAGGAAAGTTCTTAGGTTTTATTGGAGGCTGACATTCATCTTTAACTTCACGACATTCATCTTGAACTACACAAACATACACTGTTTTCTCTCTAGTTTTCTCTGTAACTTTACAATTAAATTTTGAGAGATTGTTATCATAATTTTCTTGGGATCTCTACTGCGATCTAATCTAAGAAACACTTGTTGATATTCATTATTCTGTAAGTTTTCATTTATCGAATTATGAATACAAATTCTCTTGTTTATTTTTACATTATGAGTAGCTAGTTACTTTAACACGAGTTGTGGGATCTATGGGGTTGGTTTTGTAAAGTAACTAGGTGTTCAAGAATCTAAAGGTAGTAGGAACTCCTTGGTAATTCCTCTGTTTTACATATTGTCTATTGGTTGCAAATGATAGGTCATGCTAACTAGTGATTTTCTTGAAAAAAGAAATCAATCCTAGTAGAAAGTGAATTATCAATAGGGACTTGGAATCATCAAACTTTCATTTAATAATTAACGTTGTAACAAGGTTAATTAACTTAAGACAACATCCTGTTATGAAATATAAATTCCCTATGTTCGAAAGAATTAGTTAATTAAATTTCTAAATAGGTTGAGAAACATTTAGACATTACTTCGACAAGGATAATCTTTTGTTCCTACCTACCACAAGAATCTTGAACCGTTACTAGTGTCTGTCAAATACCAATACTCATAGTGAACATAACTATGGTTTTTCATATAATATTGATTACAAACACTGACACTGAATTGAGAAATAATTACTTTTTACCCTTTCAAACACCTTCATTTACAAAAAACTGGCAACTATCAGTTGATTGACTCACAAACAACTCAATTTAACACCATATTCCTTGTGGGATTCATCCCCAACCTAGCTGGGTTATATATTTGACAACGATCGCTTACTCTCTTGTAAGAGAGGAGTAGTTTAAGCATTATCAAAAATTGTGCCGTTGTCGGGGAATACGATTGTAAATTTAAGTTTGTGTGCGCTAATTGACTGTTGGTTAAGTTTCCTAATTTTACATTTATTTGTTATTGTTTTTTTATAGGAACACAGTGGTGTATGCCAAAATCCAAAAGTTCAGGAGAAATGTTATTACTGTTCAATTCGGAACCCTAACTGATCGACAGAATGGCAGACCAACAGGAAGCTGACAGGCTAGCTGCCTTAGCTAGAGCTCAGGTTAATCTGCAGAATGACGGTCAACAAACCCATCATCAAAATCTAAATGATGATGACTTGCGAGATGAGGAATTGCTGAATCCTATTAACCAAAGGCGTACAGAAGAGGTAGCTACACCAGCGAATTGAAATGTAAACAGAAACCGTTCTTTCAAGGTGAGACCTGATCGCCAAGGAGTGTAATTTGATCCTAATGAGAATGATGATGGAATGGATAGAGCTGGTGTTACTTTAGCTATTGTTCCCCAACCTCTAGCACCAAGAGCAAAGTTCAACATTACTAGTACAATCATTCAACTCCTTCACCTGAAGGGGTTGTTTGGTGGACTCCCGGGAGTTGATCCCAATATGCATTTAGTGAACTTTGTCACTATTTTCAAGTCTTTTGATAACTTGGGAGTGGGAAGAATACCATCCGCCTAGATTTATTTCCGTTGTCTTTTTCTGGAGAGGCAACATTGTGGTTTAATGAGTTGACACTCAATTCTATAACAAACTGGAGGCAGTTGAAAAAGGCTTTCCTAGGAAAGTTTTTTCCACCTTCTAGGAGGGTACAGTTGAGGAAGGAGATCAGTAACTTTAGATATCTCCCAATCGAAGCTCTCCATGAGACATTGGAGAGGTTAAAAAAGAAGTTGATGTAGTGCCCAAACCATAACATGATAGAGATTAGAGACTCTTTATCGGGCTTTGACCTTTATTATGTAGCTAGTTGTTGATAATGTTGCAGGGGGATCATTTGTGTATCTTACTCTTCAAGAGGCCTTGAAGATTCTTGATCGGAAGACCAAACAAAGTACAGCTTGGCATAACAGGGATTCTATGGTAGCAAGACCAACTATGTCTATTGGCATGACTTCATAACAATGGAAGAAAGAGGAAGAACACGATTAAGATATGGCTCACTCAAAGACGCAGATGGATTTATTAACCAGGAACTTATTATCTACAAAGACTAAAAAAGTGAAAGTTGTTGCATCATAAAGTAAAGATGATTCTGATTCGAAAGAAGAAGCCAACTATTTTAATAACTAGGGGTTTTCTGAGGCAATAGCCAAGGAAATCAAGGTCGTACTTATTATGACAAGGTTGGATATAAGAATTAGAATCAAGGAAACTGGAAGAGCAAGAATGATATAAGTGGGTTGTATGAACCTCCCAGAAGCAAAGAAATCAGGCAACTAGCTCTGGTAAGATGTCCATGGAGGACATGATGGAGAAATTGTTAAAGAGAGTTGAGGCTACCAACTCTGGGGTGACTACCATGAAGACCGATTTGTTTTATATGAGTCAGTTGGTAACCGCACTCTCCACTTCGATAAAATAGTTAGAACAACTAATGAGCCAACTTTCTCCAGCATTGAATAAGAGGAAAAGTGCTGGCAGGTGATAAAATTCAGAACCCTCAGAATGATGGTTCATGTATAGCTATTACCACACGGAGTGGTAAGATATTATCTGGCCATTCTATGGGCAAAGGTGGAGTTGAAGATGTGATTGAAGTAGATGATGAATGCGAAGAAAGTAGTCCAGTAGACTCTGAGAAGCTAGATAGTCATACTGATACTTTGGAAAAAGAAAAAGAGAAGGAGAAGGAGGTTATGGTTACCACTATCCCAAAACCACCACCACCCTTTCCTCAATTATTAAAAAGAAAGGCCAATGATATGAAGTTTAGTAAATTCATAGCAATTTTGAAGCAGCTAACATTGAATGTGCCTTTGCTCGAGGCACTTGAATAAATGCCAGGATATGCTAAATTATGAAGGATATTATGAAGAAGGAAAGAGCAGTGAGCTATGAACCAGTGGATAATCTACATCATTATAGTGTTATTTCGATAAGGTCTTTGGTGCAGAAGAAGACAGACTTAGAAGCGTTCACTATTCCTTGTACGATTGGATCTCTGGAATTTTCTAAGGGCTTATGTGATCTGGAAGCAGGCATTAATCTGATGTCACTATCTTTTTTTGAAATGTTGGGCTTAGGAGACCCCACGCCCACCAATATGATAATAGTTATGAAGGACAGGTCTGTGAAGAAGCCGATCGGTATGCCAAATGACATACTTATAAGAGTTGCCAATTTTATATTTCCTGCTGACTTTGTGATCCTTGATTGCGAAGTAGAATTTGAAGTGCCGATAATTTTTGGCGGACCATTCTTAGCAATCGGGAGAGTGATAGTTGACATGGAGCTAAATGAGCTCCCAGTTTAGGCTCAATGAAAAAGAAGCAAAATTCAAAATGCACCTACCATGACACAACAAAAGGAGATGAGTGTTTTCTCAATTGTGGATGTGTTCTATCAGGATGTGAAAGAGGTATCAACAATGTGTCTTGATGTATTATGAGTAGTCAAGACAACCGAGTCATGCCGCGACACTAAATCAGGCGTTATTGGAAGGTAACCAAAAATTTTTTTGTTTAATGGAACTTGTTTTTATTTATTTAGATGGTAAGTATGATGAACTGATGAGGCATACTAGGGTCGAGAAAGAATTGATCTAACAAATTAAGTAATCCTCAGGATATAGGTGATGAGCTATCTCAATTGTGTTAAGCCGTCAGATTTAGCATTAGAGAAATCAGATCTGAGGTATGTTCTATTAAGGCTGATGACTTTTGTGACAGGCAATCACATTTGTGATAAGCCGTCAGAAGTGTCGTCAGAAAACCCAAAATAAGATATCAATTAATTATGTGGCCAGTTAAAGGAATCCGACCCGGCCCAAAAGCAAATCTTTTCACCTTTCTACATTTTGTTTTTCTTTTCTTTAGTTTATTTCTTTCCATTTTTAATTTATTCTCTTGATTTTTGAATTAGTTCTTAGTAAGACGATCAAATTTCCTTTTTTTTTGCTCGATTGAAGTTAAGTTAAAACACAAAGTGATCTTTCTCCTTCATATTTTTATCTTCTCTACCCTACTCAAGAAGCTAAGTCGCCTAATAGGTATGCTCTAAGATTCTCTTCTTCTCATTGGGTAGTAGTGAGGATGATTTACACCTTGATTTTCAAAGAGATTGATTCAAGTTTAGCTTGCTATCATAGTAAGAAACTAAAACTAGGGTTTACAGTTAAACACTAAGCATAAAAAGTTAAAATCCTAGTTTAAGAAAGTAATTCTATATTTTGTGAGAGGAATTGGGATGAATTATTATGTTAAAAATGAGTTAAAGATCATATTCTGAGTTGACAACATGCCTGATAAGTTATCAGAATCATGATAGCTTATCAAATATGTCATCACAAGTGTGAAAAAGTTGATCAATTCTGATTGAGGTTAACGACATGTCTGATAAGTTATTATAAATGTGATGGCTTATTAGATCATGTCGTCACAAGTTGATAAAATTATGTTGGTTCTGTTTAAGGCTGATGACATATCTGATTAGTTATCACAAATGAGGTGCCTTATCAGACTATGTCATCATAAGTTAAGGAAAGTAAGCCTATTCTTCTTAACGCTGACGACATAGCTGATAAGATATCACAGATGTGATAACTTACCAGACCATGTCATCATAACTTTGATCTGAAGCACTAATAAACCCCTTTCATGGGATGTGGAACTTCACAATGAGTGAACTTATTGTATTATGTGATCTTGGGTACTGAATAATTATGTTCTTCTACTATAGAGTTTATAATGGCGCCCAAGGGAAAAATATCCAAATCAGCAAAGAAAGTGACTAAGGGGAGTGTGTGCCTCAGACTCTTTGATTAGTCTGATTATTAAGATGAAAGCCTCAGCTTATAAGGTGAAAAAATAAGAAGAGTCTAAAAATACCTTAACCACCTCCAAAAGCTGAGGAGGTGAGTAAAGAAAGTGAATTTGAGGAACCAGCAACATCTAAACATATACCTTAGGAGTAGACAACCTCTGAATAACCTGATTTATAGAAATCTGATTTAGAACAACCAAATTCTGAGCTACCTAATTATGAGGAACCATCATTTGGGTCCCCTTCTTCTAAAGAACAGGCTGATAAAGATTCTCTAATGCAGGGAAATCTTATCAAATTCAAGAACCCCGGTGTCTGAGAAAGCACTAGAGAGAAATTTCCTAGGGAAAATAATATTTTCTATGATGGGCTTATCAGAACTCTAAGAAGATCTATTAAATGGCCAATTTTTGAAGAAATAAGAATCATTACTACTAGGTTGAGCAGATATCTTTTAATGGAGCAGACATTCCGAGATTATGACATATCATGGACTACAAAAGGGGGTGATTCATTTTGCCCTGCACTAGTCTGGGATTTCTACTCAAACTACCAGGCTACCTTGGAGAAGATATGTAAGCAAGGAAAAAAAAAGTAGATCAGCCCTTGTTGGAGAAAGTTTCGGTGAGGGACGTAATGGTAGATCTCTCTAAAAGAACCATCAACAGATTCCTTCATGGTCCCGACTTCACTCCTCTGACCACTTTACCAATATTTTACTCTCAATTAAAGGATCGTGATAAATAACTTCCTTGGTTAGCCAAACTCATAGCTAAAGTAGAACAGGAATAGTTTACCAACTTGAATGAAAGAATATTCAAGGCCTCCCTAACTTAACAAGAAAGGTTCTAATGGGGTGTAGTATGCACCTGGTTAATGTCCAGGACAGGAGATAATTTTCTTGGTAATGATAGAGCAGTGTTAGTCACTAGCCTTGTGGCTAAGCTTCACTTAAACTTTGGGGAAATTATTGCTGAAGAGATAAAGATTCGGGTATCAAGGCCTGACACTGCATATCTATTCCCATGTCTATTACAAAGCTATGTGAGGCGGCCAATGCACCTGAGGTTACATGCATAGACCGAGGTATGCCTGGTTGGATTGATGAGTTGGGGAATCATTTTAATGCACGATTAAGAGAAATGTCGGTCCTAGATCTTGCACTATTCAGAGCAACCCTGGACAAGGTAAAAGTTGATGTTGGAGTATAGCAGCAGCACCAACTTATGGTATTTATTGATCTAGTTGCTGATGAGTCTGAGGATTAAGTTCCTTTAATTTACCTCAATAGGGAACCGGTAAAGTAGAGGAAATAAATGAGTGACAATAAAGACAAGGGTAAAAAATCTAACAGTGAGGATGAAATAAAACCAAAAAAAAGGTACAGAAGAAGGCGAAAAAAGCAAAAATAAAAAGGGCAATGCGAGCATCCAAGGCAGAAGCAGAGAGAAGGAAGGAAGAGCTACGAGCTAGGGATGTACGAGAATAAGCTAGTGGACTCCCCTCAAAGGTTGTGAAAGCTGTGCTAGCCTAGCAGCGAGCTAATGATGTGACTATTCCAATGAAAGACACCGCTATAGGGTCAGGGACCCCTAATTCCCATGCTTGAGCTACTCCAGGTATACCCTAACCCTTAGTTCAGTTTCTCTTTACATGTACATTATGGACAACACTAGATTTTAAGTTGAGGGTGTAGGGTGATTTGTTGTAAAATATTGTAGTTGACTAGAATAAATATAAGTACTTTAGGTAGTTAACATGTTTTTGTTGATTTTTGAAAACCTCTCTAATGGTCTATTTTATAACTATGTGATATGCATTTATGTGTGACTACTGTGCATCTTGTTATGGAATTAGTACTAGTGACATGATAACCATTACTAAGCAATTGCATGAACCGGATGGGTAGTAACTTGTAATGTACCTATGTGCCATGTGTGTGTGAGATATTACTTAGTTCCCTTTGTATGTTTAATTCATAACGTGTCCAGTTAGTCTTGCCTTGTTTGTAGGATAGGGGTTAGGAAAGATCATAGGCCATTTTGAGATTACTCCACTTCTAGGCTAAATTAACTTCCTTATAAGAATGATATCCCTTGATCCCATTTTTGAGCCTAAATTCCTATTCTTTTATGATACCTATCACATTCCCATTTGTATCATAATGAACCTATTTTAGCCCTTATCCTCCTTGGACATTTTGTACTTTGACTTAGGAAAATAGCCTAAGTTGAGCGTGGCTACCATAGGGGTGCATGATGTAAAATGTGTATGAATAAAGGTAGAATACAAAAAAGAATAAAAAATTGGGTGCGGTGGAAAAAGAATAAGAAAAGAAAAGTTGTGAAAAAACAACAAATTATTATCAAAAAGACCGCACCTATCCGGAGTATGTGTGATCAAGAAAGGAGAGAATTATGTAAAGGTAAATAAGTGAGACCCCAAAAGTTAATGTAGTTCCAAAGAGGCTTAGTCACGTTAAATATCATTTAGTATCATACTATCCCTTAGCCTACATTACAAGCCGAAGAAATATACCTATAGCGATCCTAGCTTACCGTCTGAAAACCTTGGTAATGAAAATAAGTCAAGTTTATGGAATTTGGCATACATTGACTAGAACTTATTTTTGGGTATGAGTATCTATTGATTGTCCCAACAATTACATATGTTATTCTTATATTAGTAAGGAGGGACTTCTTTGTTTTAACAAAATACTGGTTATGTTGCTAATTGCTAACTTATTTGGGTAGTGTAATATTTGTACATGCATAGTTGTTGTTGGTAAGTTGATGACATAGCTTGATTCTTTTGTGTTGCATTGTTTCTTTTATGTAATATACACAGTTGAGTTTGAGATGATTGACCTTGGCGATGGTAAAAATGTTTTGAGCTAAAATGAATGGTTGACTGCTGAATGTACTTTGTATCCTCTTAGTTATGTTTAAGTTACATGAAGACAAGTAATTGTTTTAAGTTAAGGGTGTTGATTTCTGAGCTAATGTTAACACATTTGAGGCTTTTAACTATAAACAATTGTAAAGTCTTATGAAAATTTTTCCATTTTTTACTGTTTTCTATTTGATAATATAGGAAAGTCAAGATGCAAGAAAACCAAAGACAATAAGAGCAAAAGAGTTGAATTTGGAACAAGTGTCCATGAAATTGTAATTGATGACTTGTTTGATAAGTCATCAAATTTGTGATAAGTTATTAGAGTCATTATCAGCTATACACAGTGTGAAAAAGTTGGAGAATAAGTGTTACGACATCCCCTGATAAGCCATCAAGAATGTCGTCAGCCTAAGGTAGAGATCATGAAAGTGAAAGAGAAGATAGCGACATTTCTGATAAGTCATCAGACTTTTGATAAGCCGTAAGGAGTTTCCATCAGCATAAGGCAAAAATCATCAAACTTGGCGGGATAATGTCTGATAAGTCATCAGACTCTTGATAAAGCACCACACTTCGTGTCAGTTATGCGAGAAAAAGTTGTATTCTGTGATTTGATTCCTAATTTAGATCTTGGTATTTAAGGGAAAATTCTTAGATTTTATTAAATGCTGACATTCATCTTGAACTTCACGATATTCATCTTGAACTACATGAACTTACACTATTTTCTCTCTAGTTTTTTTGTAACTTTACAATTAACTTTTGAGAGATTGTTATCATAATATTCTTGGGATATCTACTACGATCTAATCTGAGAAACACTTATTGATATTCATTATTCTGTAAGTTATCATTTATCAAATTATGAATACAAATTGTTTTGTTGCTTTTTACATTATGTGTAGCTAATTCCTTTAACCCGAGTTGTGGAATCTATGGATTTGATTTTGTTAAGTAACTAGGTGTTAAAGTTTCTAAAGGTTGTAGGAACTCCTTGGTAATTCCTCTATTTTACATATTATATATTAGTTGCAAACGATAGCTCATGCCTATGAGTGATATGGTTGAAATAAGAAATCAACCCTTGTAGGAAGTGAATTATCAAAAGGGACTTAGAAGCATCAAAATTTTATTTAATAATTAACGTTGTAACAAGGTTAATTAACTTAAGACAACATCCTGTTATGAAATATATATTCCCTAAGTTCGAAATAATTAGGTAATTAAATGTTTAAATAGGTTGAAAAATATTTAGACATTACTTCGACAAGGATAATCTGTTGTTCCTACCTACCACAAGAATCTTTAACCGTTACTAGTGTCTGTCTAAAAATACCAACACTCATAGTGAACACAACTCTGGTTTTTCATATAATATTGATTACAAACACTGACACTGAGTTGAGAAATAATTACTTGTTACCCTTTCAAAAACCCCCATTTATAGAAAACTGCTAACTACCAGTTGATTAACTCACAGAAAACTCAAATTAACACTATATTCCCTATGGGATTCAACCCCAACCCAGTTGGATTATATATTTAACAACGACCGATTACTCTCTCATAAAAGAGGTATAGTTTGAGCGTTATCAATATGATTGAATATGATATAGTGGCTTACTGTTGAATAATGATACTATTTTATCCTTATTGTTTAGTTACAGGCTAGCGCTCCAACCTTTATCCATCTTCGAACGCTATGTCCCCATATGACATAGGGGCTGGAGCACTATTTTCCCTTTTTGTGCAGTAATTAGGTGATCTAAGCGGTTCGTATATTGACCTTAGAGTGGTGAGCTTCCTTATTTTTAAAGACATTCATTCTTGATCCCCCACTTTTAGGCTTAGTCTTATTCTAACTTGGTTTGGTTATTATTGGGGGCTTTTCTCGACATATATATTTCTAAATATTGGTTTGTATAGAGGTATTGTGGATGACTGTGGACTTGGGTATATTGTCAAGTGTGTTGAGATTTATGGAATAGTTAGACATTATTAAGTTACGACTTCTAGTATTGTTTCTGCTATCTTATTATGCGATCAAGATTCATTCGACCCTTGCTATTGATGTCATGATGGTGATGGGTTATTGGGGCGACCTTTGGTATCCATAATAACGTGTTGAGTAGAGTCTTTTTTATAGGTGTAAAGCATGCCACAGTTATAAGAGAGGAGCTATGAGACATTTTAGTAAGTGTTTTCCTTTCTTGTGTTTCAATCTCAAGATATATAGTCTAAGGTCTTGGATTTCTCTAATTTTTCTTTGCTATCTATCTAATCATGCCTCCAAGGAGATCTAAGACTTATGCAAACCCTTCTGAGGTCCCTATCGATGAAGCTCATCCAACTTCTGGAGTTTGAACCTAGGCTAAGGCTGCGGCATCCGACCATCTTTGTGGGGTTCCACCTATCCCCACCAACCTAAACTATGAGAGTGACCCTCTTATTTTTCACCTCAGATAGATGCTACTAATGCTAAGTTTTGTCATTCTTTCAACCTATTGACTCAATTGGTAGCCTCTTAATCGAAGCATGGTGCTCTAGCTATCGGTTGAGGTTGAGCACTTCTATGTTCTCCAATACGAAGGTTGAGAAAAATTCTCAAGTCTTTATTGATGAAATAAAAAAGATCTGTTGAATTATGCATGCTTTGGAGATTGACGCCATTGAGTTTGCTTCCTACTAATTGAACGATATAGCATACTAATGGTACAAAGGTGGGAGTTGTCTAGAAGTTTTTCTGCTAGTCCCACCATGTGGGATAATTTTTGTGAGGCTTTCTTAGATTGCTTCTTTCCTCAAGAGTTGAGGAAGGCAAAGGTGGAAGAGTTTGTGAACTTGAAGCAAGGGAGGGGTCCATTTAAGAGTGTGCCTTGAAATTCTATCAATTGTCAAGGTATGCTCCTAAGGTGGTTTCTAGCATAAGGGCTAGAATATGTAAGTTTGTCTCGGGATTGACCCATCAGTTAGTCCTTGAGAGCAAGGTGACCTTGTTAATTAAAAACATGGATATTTATAGGTTGATTGTGTTTATGTAATAAGTGGAAGAAGAGAAAAAAAAAGAAAGTTGACCTTAGTGAGAAGCAAGGAAAAAAATTTAGTCCTTTTGAGCGTAGTGTTGGTGATGGTGGAAAGTGGCCACAGAAAAATGAGGGAGTTCGAGTTCTTTCTCCTAGGCTAGTGTTTGTTATCCTTAACCAAAGTTTTAAGGTAGTCATCGATCTTAGTTTGGTGGTAAGTCTCGAGATCAAAGTGCCCAATTCCAAGCTAGTGGGGCTTAGTTGGCTCCACTCTGCCCTTCATACAAATTCTGTGGTCAGTGTGAGAAGAGGAGAAATAGATGTTTCCATTATAGTTAGAGTGGGCACATGTAGAGTGAGTGCCTCTCTCTAGAAATTTCTTGGGCCAATAGGGCCCCTATTTCTAATCCGTCTACTCTTGCACCGATGGATGCTATGTCTGCCTCTACTTTTATTTCTGGCACCAGCGCTGGCCAAAATTGCTTTTATGCACTTATTACTTACCAAGATTCTGAGGTGTCTCCCAATGTGGTCATGGGTATGTTGAGACTTTTATCCCATGACGTGTATTGTTTTCTTGACCCAGGGTATACTCTTTCTTATGTATCCCTGTAGGTGGATGTGCATCTTGATTATGTTCGGAAGAGTCTTTTAATTTCTTTTTTCTATTTCTACCCCGATCGAAGACTCTATGATTGTTAGAAAAGTCTATAAGGGGTGTTTGATATCAGTTGGTGGTAGGCATACTCTTGTAGACTTGATATAATTGGCCATGGTTGATTTGGATGTTATTATGGGGATGGATTAGTTGCACTCTTTCTATGCTTCCCTAGATTGTCGGACCCGTAGGATCATATTCCAATTTCCTAATGAGCTGGCCATTGTATGGGGAAGGTGGTTCCCTAATGCCTAAGTGAAATTTCATTTCTTATCTTAAATCCTAAAAGTTGATTTCAAAGTGGTGTTTGTATCATTTGGTCTGAGTTAAAGATTCTAACTCAGAAGAGCCTTTCGTAGAATCCATTCCCATGGTTAATGAGTTTTTTTGAGATGTTTCTTGGTGATATTCTCGATGTTTTTCCCAATAGGGAAATTGATTTTGGGATTGATCTTGTTCCGAACACTCATTCTCTTTCTATCCCTCCTTACAGAATGGCTCCGGCGGAGCTAAAAGATCTTAAGGAGCAATTTAAAGAGCTCTTAGTTAAAGGTTTTATCCTCCCTTGTATGTCTTCGTGGGGTTCTCCCGTGTTATTTGTATGTAGGTAGGATGTTTCCCTTTATATGTGCATTGATTAGAGTCAGTTAAACAAAGTGACACTAAAGAATAAATATCCTCTTCCTAGGATAGATGATTTGTTCGATCAACTTTAGGGTTTAAAGTATTTCTCTAAGATTGACCTTAGATTGGGCTATCATCAAATTAAGATTAGGGATACAACTATAACTAAGACAACCTTTAGAACCCATTATGGTCACTATAAGTTTCTTTTCTTGTCTCCTGGGTTGACCAATGCCCCAGTGGCATTCATGGATTTGATGAATAGGATCTTTCATCCATTCTTAGACATGTTTTTCATTGTCTTCATTGATGATATCTTAGTCTATTCTCAGAGTGAGTCAAATCATGTTGATCATCATCGCTCGATGTTGCAAACTTTGAAGGACCATGTTTGTATGCCAAGTTCTCCAAGTATAAGTATTGGTTGAACGCCTTAGATTTTTTTGGTCATACTATCTCTAGAGCAGGGATCATGGTAGATCCCTAAAAAATTATAGAGGTGAAGAAATGGCCTAGACTTATGACTCCAAGCGATATTCGGAGCTTTTTGGGTCTAGCTGGTTACTATAGAAGATTGATGGAGAGTTTCTCTACTACAGCTGCCCCATTGACCTAGTTGACCAAAAAAGGGTGAAGTTCTTATAGTTTGATGCATGTGAGGGCAGTTTTGAGAAATTGAAAGATAAGTTTACTTCGGCTATGATTTTGACCTTGCTTGAGGGTAGGGATGGTTTTGTGGTATATGTGATGATTCTCATTTCACTCTCTGGTGCGTGTTGATGCAACATGGTAGGATGGTGGGCTATGCTTCTAGGCAATTGAAAATTCATGAGAAGAACTTCTCTATTCATGACCTAGTGTTGTTATCCATGGTTTTTGCATTAATGATTCGGTGGCATTATCTCTTTGGGGTTCATGTCAATATTTTTCCGTATCATAAGAGTCTCCAATATGTGTTTACCCAAAAGGAGTTAAATCTCTAGCAAAGAAGGTGGTTTGAGTTGTTGAAAGACTATGATATGAGTCTTCATTACCATCCCAATAAGGTGAATGTAGTCACCAATACTCTTAACAAATTGTCCATGGGAAGTTTGGCCCATGTAGATGAGGATAAGTGGTAATTGATGAAGGATGTTTACCATTTATCTAATCTTGGAGTTTGACTTGTAGAATACAAGGATAGTGGCGTATTTGTGTTTCTCGTATCTCAGTTGTCTCTTGTTGTTGAGATAAAGGTGAAACAATCTCTGGACCCCAACTTTATAAAGATCAAGAGTAACGTGGGTCAACACAAAGTTGCAGACTTTGTGAAGTGGTGATGGTATCTTAACGTTGATGGATTGAGGGAAAGGGTTATGGCTAAGGCTCAAAGATCCCGTTATGCCATTTATCCCGGTTCCACCAAGATGTATCATGAACTTAGAGAATTCTATTAGTGGAGCAATATGAAATGTGATGTGGTATGTGATTGTGGTTAAAGTCCTATGCGAAATAGAATTGTTCAAAGTAAGTGTGGACGGTCGAAGTTCTCCACTTTATGTTAATGAATGAACGTTCAAAAATGTTGTTGAGCCTTAATTTCTTGATTAGCATGTGATATACCTATATGTAAGGATAAGTGTGTGAATATGATTCAATATGATATATTGGCTTGTTATTGAATAATGATGCTATTTTATCCTCATCCTTCAGTTACATACTAGCGCTCTAATCTTTAACCGTCTATGGACGCTATGTCCCCATGCGACATAAAGGGCAGAGTACTATCTTCCCTTTTTACTTAGTGATTAGGTTATCGAAGAGATTTGTGCATTGACCTTGGAGTGGTGAGCTTCCTTATTTTGGAAAACATTTATTCTTGGTTCCCTAGTTTTTGGCTTAGTCTCATTTTGACTTTGTTTAGCTATTCTCGGGGGCCTGTCCCGACATATATATTTCTAAACGTCAGTTGTATAGAGATATTGTGGATGACTGTGGACTTGGAAATATTTTCTAGTGTGTTGATATTTATAGAATTATTAGAAATTCTTAAGTTCCAACTTCTAGTATTGTTTCTGCTATGTTATTATGTGGTTGGGATTCACCTGACTCTTGTGATTGATGTGATGATGGTGATGGGTTATCGGGGCAACCTCTGGTTCATGTGGGCTTGAGATGCCCATAAGATATGGTTCGATTTTGGGTCATGTTAATTGGCTCTATTTATATTATGCCTCAGTCGATTGTAAAAATAGATTTGTCTAGTTTTAGTTTCCTAACGAACCAATTGTTTAATGGAGAGGTAGTACTTAAGTTCTTAGGGATTAGATTATTTCATGTCTTAAAGGAATAAAAATGATATCAAAAGGGTGTATTTACCATCTCATTCTATTCAAGGACTCTATTTCTAAAACTTCGAGTCTCGAGTCAGTTCCAGCAGTAAATGAATTTCCAGACGTGTTCCCTAACGATCTTCCTGGAGTTCCTCCAAAGAGGGAAATCGACTTTAGAATATATATCTTTCCAAATACCCAACTTATTTGTATTCCACCTTACAGAATGTCTCCAACTGAGCTTAAAGAATTGAAAAAATAGTTAAAAGATATCTTAGACAAGGGTTTCTTAGGCCTAGTATTTCTCCATGGGGCTCTCCAGTCCTGTTCGTGCGTAAGAAAGACATTTCTCTCAGAATGTGCATCAACTACCGTATATTGAACAAAGTAACCATCAAGAATTAGTATCCCCTCCCCGGAATTGATGACTTGTTCGACCAACTTCAGGTTGCCTGTTATTTCTCTAAGATAGACCTTAAAACCTACTATCATCACCTTAGAGTTAGAGAATGTGACATTCCAAATACAATCTTCAGAACTAGATATGGTCACTTCAAATTCTTAGTTATGTCTTTTTGAATAACGAATTCCCCTGCATCTTTCATGGACTTGATGAACAGGGTGTTCAAGTAGTACTTGGACATATTTTTCATAGTCTTTATTGATGTCATCCTTGTCTATTCCCACAATGAGAATGATCATGAAAATCCTCTAGGGGTCGTGTTTTAGACACTTAGAGATCATCAGTTATTCACTAAGTTAAGTAAGTGAGAATTTTGGCTATGATCAATAGCTTTTCTTAGCCATATAGCTTTTGGTAATGGCATCCGAGTGGACCCTCAAAAGATCGAGGGAGTGGGAAACTAGCCTAGACTCATATCTCAACCAGATATCATGAGTTTCTTGGGTTTTGCGAGATATTAAAAGCGGTTTGTTGAAGGGTTCTCTTCTATTTCTTTACCCATGCCTTGATTGACTCAGAAGAAGGTTAAATTTTAGTTGTCTAATTCTTGCAAGAAGGGTTTTCAGGAGTTGAAGACTCGACACACTTCCGCCCCAGTTTTGTCTTTGCCAGATAGTTAAGATGGA
The DNA here is from genome assembly GCF_002878395.1 of Capsicum annuum. NCBI lineage: Eukaryota > Viridiplantae > Streptophyta > Magnoliopsida > Solanales > Solanaceae > Capsicum > Capsicum annuum. The sequence goes on along the minus strand of NC_061121.1, from coordinate 174,972,455 downwards.
TTTGTAATTTATTATGATGCTTCCAGAGTTTGTCTTGGTTGTGTTTTGATATAGAGAGGTAAGGTCATAGACTATGCCTCTAGACAGCTTAAACCCAATGAAAAGAATTATCTGACCCATTATCTTGAGTTGGAAACTGTTGTCTTCACCCTAAAGATTTGGAGCCGCTATCTGTATAGGGTTCATGTTGATGTGTTCATGGATCACAATAGTATACAGTACATGGTCATGCAGAAAGACCTAAATTTTTTTCAAAGAAGATAGCTTGAGTTGTTGAAAGATTATGGTTTAAGTGTGTTGTATCATCTAAGAAAGGCTAATGTGATAGCAATTTCCCTCAGTAGGTTGCCTATGGGTAGTTTTATTGATGTAGAGGATGATAAGAGAGAGATAGTCCTTGAGGTTTGTCAGCTTGCTAGATTAGGTGATTGGTTGGTTGATTCATCTGAAGGTTGTACATGGGTTTTAAATAGTTTATAATCTTCTCTAGTTGCCAAAGTAAAAGAAAACCAAGACAAGGATCATAGTTTGGTTAAGTTTAATGAGGCAGTTAGAGATCAGAAAGTAGATGTTTTCTCCCAAAGCGGAGATGGTTTTTTCATTGTCAGAATAGATTATGTGTTTCGTGTGTTGATGGTTTGAGGCAATAAATTTTAGAAGAAGCACATGGTGCGCGGTACTCTATCCACCCTGATGCCACTAAGATGTACCGTGACTTACGGGAAATCTATTGGTGGAGTGGTATGAAGAAAGATATTGCAATGTTTGTGGCTAACTGTTTGAACCTTCAGCAAGTCAAGGTTGAGCACCAAAGACCTAGTAATACACTGCCAGAGTTCAGCATCCCTACTTGAAAGTAGAAACTTGTGAATATATATTTTGTGATAGGGTTGCCACGTATGCATCATCAGCATGATTGGACATGGGTCCTTATGTATAGAATAACCAAATCAACACATTTCTTGCCACTTCGTACCTCATATACAGCTGAGGATTATTCTAGACTCTATCTCAAAGAGTTGGTTAAGTTGCATGAGATTCCATTGTCTATTATTTCAGATAGAGGTACTCAGTTTACCTCTTACTTTTGGAAGACTTTTCAGAAGGGTCTTGGTACCCAAGTTCATCTCAATACAACTTTTTATCCTTAGATAGATGGTCAGGTAGAGAGGTCCATTTATACTTTACAAGACATGTTGAGGGCCTGTGTTATTGAATTTAAAGGTAGTTGGGATGACAACTTAACTTTGATTGAGTTTGCATACAACAATAGTTATCACTCAAGTATTTAGATGGCTCCATTTAAGGCTCTCTATGGAAGGAGATATAGATCTCCTATTGGTTGGTTTTAAGTAGGTGAGGTTGCTTTGATAGGGCTAGATTTAGCATTCAAGGCGATGGAGAAAATTTAGTTGATTCGAGAGAGGCTATAGACAACCTAAAGTCATCAAAAATCTTATGCGGAAATGAGGAGAAAGGATTTTGAGTTAGACGTTGGTGACTTGGTCTATTTGAAAAATTTGCCTATGAAGGGAGTGAAGAGACTTGACAAGATGGGGAAACTCAATCCCCTCTATATTTGCCCATATAGAATCTTGAACCATTTTTGGAAGGTAGCTTATGAATTTGAGTTGCCTTCAAATTTGACATCAGTACATCCGGTGTTCCATGTTTCTTTGTTAAAGAAATGCATCGGGGATTCAGCTGTTGTTGTTCCTTTAGAAAGTATGGATGTTCAAGATAATATTTCCTATGAAGAAGTTCCAGTTGAGATCCTTGATCGTTAGATTTGTAGGCTAAGTAATAAAGAAGTTCCCTTGGTTAAAGTTCTATGGTGGAATCAGTGTATTGAGGAAGCTACTTGGGAAGCATAGGCAGAAATATGAACCAATTACCTTCATTTTTTCTCTGCAAACACATATTAAGCTTTAGTTAATGAGCTTCCTTAGATTGACTCTTTTCCATTCTCTGCTTCAGCTATGTAACCATTATTTTGTCATTGCATGCATTCATAAAATCAGTTCAATTCCTGTATCATGCTTTAGACTCAATTAGGTAATCAGGTTACAAGTCATACATGTTCAGTATACGATCTCAGTTGCCTTAGTGTTCTCAGTCTAATTAGACTCATTGAAGAACGAATATTCCCAAGGGGGAGATATTGTAATACCCCATAAAATCCTAAGCTCGGTTAGTTTTAGTTGCATGCTTAAGGGGTCCAAGGCTTGAAATTTTCACTAAGTGTTAAGGGCTTAGTCATTTTCAAAACCCCTAAACTTTACGGTTTTTTATTTTGGCTTTACCGACCTTGAAACATTGGTTTTTGAGTTGAAACATGATTAGGGGTGTTAAAGGTGTGATTCAAGGGAGTTTTGAGATTTTTGGAAGTGATTCAGGGCGTGTTTATATTACGGAGGCCGAGAGCCCTCATGATAGGCCCACGGTGCGAGAGTGATTCCACAAGTGATAGGGGTCACGTTGAGATGATGATTTGACCCATGGAATGGGCGCAGTGTTAGGGACATTTCACCCAAGCAAGGCTCGCGATGCGCCAATGGTATTTCATCCAGCTTGTTGTTAATGAAAATCAAGGGGCAATAAGGTTTTTTCCCCTAGACACAACTCATCCATAGAACGATTAGGACAATTCTTATGGACATTATTTTCCACTTTCTCTCAAAATTACTCTCATGAAACCTCCCTCCTTTCCCAAGAACAACATCCAAGCCTCTTTCTCAAGAAATCAAGAGTTCAAGCTTCTAATTTCAAGAAACCCTCAAAAAATCTTTAGGAAACTATCTGTTGAGGTATGGCAGTTTTCATCAATGGTTTCCTTTCACTCATTGGTACCAAAAACCCTATTTTTAACTTGAGAGTATTAATCTTATTCTACTTCACGAAATTAATCCATGAATCCCTTACCAAATCAATTAAAAGTCATGTTTACAAGTGAATTAAGATATTTCATGTTTTGAGTTGCAAGATTTCATGCCATGTTCCATTGTTTATATGTTAAATCCCCATGTTATGAATTTAGCCTTGAAATCGTGTTGTTTTTAATGCCTAATCCTTTTTCACGTCCAATTTCACGTTTCTCACTTATTGGGAGAAATGTTTATGTCTTGAATCTTTGAACCATGATTTCATACTATAGTTTTAAGCTTGATATCATATTTTATGATCTTTCAGTGCTGGAGGATTATGAAAACACGATACTTATGTATTTTACGTGATTTCGGATTTTCAAGTAACATGTCAGTTAAGCCATGAACCTTAATTTTATACTTAGATGATTATGATCATGATGAGTACTATCAGAAATAACATTCAATTGAATTTAGTTCAGTTCAGTTGGGAGTAGGATTTAGCACCGAGCAAAAGTAGGGATGGCAGCTCCCAAGTCAGTTTAGGAATAGTCGTTAGTAACAGTCCCTGAGTTCTAGAACTATGTATCCAACGTAGGTTATAAGTGGTCACCTGTCAGCTTTAGCTTGACTTCATCTCAGGGGTCACCCGTCAGTTAAGGCTTGAAACTCGGTCCTTTGGGACAACAGATTATTAGATCCACACAACCAGCGTTAGTACCCTTAGCACTATAGTGACACCCTTGAAACTGGGGTTACAGGTTGGACCCCGATTTGCTCATATTGGGGAATGTCAATTACATGATACCTCCCACAGCCCCAGTACGATATACAGTGTATTTTAGTTCAGGCTTGCTTGACCAAGTGTACAAATATTTAGTTATTCAGTTATACAGAATTCAGTCTTTCAGATTGCAGTTTATATTAGAAACATGTTTATACTTGGTCTTTCATTCTCAGATATTACATGTTCATGCATTCATTCTCAATTACCTCATGCATTTCAGTCAGTCCCTATCTCGCATACCTGTCATTCAATGTACTGACCACATAATTTTATGTGCAGTATGTTGTCTTATGACATAGGTTTTGCTTCTCAGTTTCTCGACCGTTCTTAGATAGCTCAGCGTTACCCAAAAACAATAGTTATGAGTCCTCATCCATCGAGGACATGATATGTTTTTATGGTTATTCCAGTATTACTTTCTGTTCAGTTAGTCAGAGTTAGTTAGCGGTTTGTCCCATCAACTCCTCATGATGTCTAGATGATTTCAGACAGACTATCATTCAACAAGTTAGACAGTCATTCTATTTTAAGTATTATCAGTTCTTTCAGACAAATATTTTAGTTTCCTGTATTCTTATCAGATATTTCAGACTTGTTAATATTATGTATTTAAGCAATCAAATTTACAGTATCTTAGAAGTTATCTTCTACCCTTGTGTTATATTACTATTTTATTCAGTGCTCACAGCAGGTACCAGCTCATGGGTTAGCTTATGGTCAGTTGTGGCTGCAAGGACCGTTCTCACGACTATGGGTAGCCTCAAATCGTGACATTAACTTTTGAGCTCTAAAATAGGAAATAAATCCCGGTTTAGGCACTAAATAATTTCTCTCCCATTCAATTACCAGTTTATTAGGAAATTGAAAACTGACCATTTGGGTCCTACGATCTAAGGACACATAACATGAATAAAGATAATGCATAGCCAAGATCACATCAAAATCTATCATGCCAAGACCGATTAGATCCATCAGTGTATCCCTAAGAAAGATGGACACCACACAACCTTAATAAATCCTTCTAGAAACTATAGAGTCATACATCGAAGTAGACACAAAGAGGGGGATAAAAATGTTATTGGGACCAAAACTAAAATGTACAGCCATATAAGAGATCATATAAGAAAGGGAAGAACTAAGATCTAGCAAACAATACATATCACGAGCGAAGAGTTGTAACATACTAGTGATAACACCGAGGGACGTCACCTATTCCTGGTGAGTGGAGACAGTGTAGAGATGATTTTGGCCTGTGTCCGTACCCAAAGTCGCACCATATGGTGCAGGAGTCGAAGAAGTGGTGATTAGAAACTTATTTGCCCTAGTGTCTACCATAGATGAAGGATAGTTCCTCTACATATGCCTGATAGTTCCTCTACATATGCCCAGGCAGATCACAATTAAGACACAAGTTCCTCCCCTCGTCACAGTAACCACGGTGAAGCTAATTCCAAAATCTATAAGAAGGATAAGGTGTGGCTGACTAAGCTCCACTATCCTAAGACTAGGCACTCTGTGCCTTAGAGCCATCACTATCCTAAAAACAACAATCACTATATGACTTGGGATAAAAAGATCTAGCTGAATAATATGAATTAGAATTTCCCCAAGTCTTCATCTTGGTCCATTGTCTACTATCACTTTCACTATTCTGTTGATTCGCACCCTGCTCTGAATACCTGAACGTCTTATTCAGCCTCTCTTCCATCTCTTCATGTCTCTTCTTCTCATCCTCTACCTTTTACACTTAAACCACAATCATTGAGATAACCATGTTATTTTTAAACATTGCAGCCTTATATTTCAATACCAAGTCATGGGATAACCCGGAAGCAAACTTTTTCATTCTAGATCTCTGGCTAGAAACCAACTCTGGAGCATAACAAGACAACCACTGAAATTTCAAGGCATACTCTTTCACACCCATCTTACCTTGCTTCAGATTCACAAGCTCCTTAGCTTTAGCTTCCCTCAACTCCTAAGGAAAGAAATGATCTAGAAAGTCACCTAAAAACTCATCCCATAATGCCGGCTAAGCATCACCATCTCTCAACTACTCCCACTCCTCATATCACTAATAAGCTATATTTTTCATCTGATATGCAATAAACTTTATCCCTTCAGAATTAGTAGCATGCATCACTCTAATAATATTCTCAATCTCATCCACAAACCTCTAAGGATCCTTCTAAACCTTTGATCCTATAAAGGTTAGGGGATTCAACCGAATGAACTGGCCAACCCGAGTGAGCTCAAATGAAGGAGCAATAGAACTAACATAATTGAACTGATAAGACTGAGATATCACTAACTAGGTAAGCAAATGAATAGACCTGAGGAACTCTGCATTAGAGATGTTTCCCTGAGTCAGCCAATCATAAATATCACTACCTCGAGAAGCCTGAGGAGGACTAGTCGGGATAGGTGAATCTCCTCATAGGGTAGTACAATTTGGAACAGGGACCCAGACCTGGTCTGCACTTCATAAGCAGGACAAGTTCCCTCTATATTTACCTTAAGGGGAATGAAAGGTCCAATAGAATTTCTACAAATATCAAATCTTTATGGGGGAATGATCTGAAACATGAGCAAATCGAGAGTTAGAGAGTTTTCAAGATAGTAGACACTATAGCCCAAACTTGAACACAAGAAAGGGAAACATTCCTAAATGCCTTGTAGCCTTCCTCTTATAAGTATGGTGCACTACACATACATAAAAAGGACTCTATTTGATAAGGCTTTATGGAGACCCAAACACCCCAAACTTATACTCTGATACCAAGCTTGTCACTATCCAACCATGGCCTAGTCATGGCGAGTATCTTAAGACCACCATGATTTGGAGACCACCTTCTTAGCCTAACCAATAGAGTATAATCCAGATAAACAACGGAAGACAACCAGACATAATAATAAGATGAATAGATAAACCAAATCAAGAATCCAAGTCAACAACAAATATCCAACCCATACTTTATCCTTAAAACCTCTAAAACCTGAATGCCGAATTAGGTTGGGACATGTCCCCGACCATTACAATGGAGCTTTTTAATACCCTAAATCAAAAAAAAAGCCTAATAAAATAGTAAAGATTTTAGGATAATAGACGCTCACCACTCCACAACAACTTAACCAATATTTGCTCCACCTAAGACTGTACACATAAACAAAGAACCCTAGGATCCTACATCATAAAATAATATAGCATCCAGGGATAGTTAGTAGGATGAGTACTGGAATGTAACTCAGGAAACGGATATAATAATACCATATCCAAAACCAATCAAAACGTTATGCACATATTCATATGTATATATATATAATGTCGCGTTAGGATGCAAAGTTATAAACATGAGATTTTAAAACCATTAACCTGGATTATATAGCTCCATCCATCCTAAAGGCACCCATGGGCTATATGGGTTCAGCTTCCCTTGCTGAAAGAGTCTCAACGCGTGTTATCCGCACGAACTAGGAAAATTTAAAGAAGTGCAAAAGACACTTAGGCTCCAACGATCACAAATATATATAATATATGAACTATGAACCTGGTCATAAAGACACCCACACTGGCAAATGTGGTTTCCAGTATTGGTCAACTCGAGTCCCCCACATTCATAGCGAGCTACACAACTCCTTTTAAGACCAAATTAAAAGATTAACACATAATCAAATCCATTAACCCAAGAGTAATTTACTAAGGTATTTACCGTTGGTATCATCATATCAATTATTCTTGCAAGCTAAGTTCAATTATGCAATTCCAAGCCAATTAAACCAATTGACTCCCAAGTTCTATTTTAAAACCTAAAGATAGCCCTTAAGTCCTTTCAAATCCATGTTAATTTTTTTATTTATATAATGCAATAGTTTCAAAAGTAGGTTGAAGAATGCAATTCATACATTTAAAACCAAAGTTCATGAAGGTGGGTAGAGAATACTACTGTTATCAAGCCAAAATCCAAAAATTCGGGGAAACCTATGATCCCTATTTAAAATTCCCATAGCCATGCACCCATTAAATTCAAAAATCATAATAAAGCCTGATTGACATATTCAAAACCATGGGAAAATAATCCAAGTAATAACTATTCAAATCCCTTAACCTAATTTCAAAACCCAATAATTAACTTTAGATAGATGATAATTGGAACATGATTTTACGTAAAATTAAGTTAGGAAAGCGAGACATGCCTAAAACACCAAGAAATTTTGAGAGAAAACTACCAATTAAAGCCGAGATGATTAAAACCCTGGCTTTCTCTTGACCTTAGAAGTTTGAGAGGAAAGAATACTGGTTATTATTTCGTAAATAATGAAAAAAGGACCCTTGGTGTGTTTTAAGTCATGGTATAGTTGGATGGGAGGAAAGGACAAAAATGTTCTTAATAAAAATGTGTAGGAAAACTATCGCCAGTTGTTATGGGTCAGGTAACGACTTATGGTGATTGAACATAAGTCGTTGCTTGACTTATGGTTTGGACTAAAACTTAGGGCAACCATGTTATTATGGTCACTAGTCCCACACCATGACTCGTGACCTCACCCTACTACTTGAGGGGGTCTAGTCATGATCATGATATTATCCTTAGGCAACTTCACTGGTGAGACGATGAGTATTTCCTAATGACTCATGATGAGTGACAATGACTCATCACTTGAGTCATTGCCTGGTAGTGTCATTAGCAATCAAAAATTTTTAGAGTCCACGACATGGGGTATTACAATGCCACTTACCAGTTGAACTTGAGCACTAGGTACTATGGGCATTAAAAAAGCTGAATTTTGAGTGAAGTAATGTTGCACACTTGAGAATGGGTAAGATGAATGAGTTAGATGAATTCTACCTCCATTCTTAAGAAAGTTCATCCTTGTATAAGGAGAAGATGAAGTTGTATCATGATAATAAGAATGGGAAAAAGCTATTTCATCCTGGTGTTATGGTCTTATTGTATAATTTGAGACTCCACTTATTTTATGGCAAGTTGAAGTCTAGCTGGTCTGGACCATTCACTGTGGTTAGTGCATTTCCAAATAGTGCAATTGAACTAAAATGAGATACAAATTCTCTATTTAAGGTTAATAGGCATCGTGTCAAGAATTACAAGGGAAGCATAAAGGAATTGAAAGTATATGAGTATATTAGCCTTGACGAAGTCTTAGTAGCCAAGGCAACCATGCTGTACCACGATGTTATATCAGGAGCTGCATGGGAGACAACCCATGGGTGTGTTGGTGAAGTCTGAGTACCCAGCATAGCCATGTCGTGCCACGATATAAAATCAAGTGTTTCATGGAAGTCAATCCATGTTTTGAACTTAATTAAGTTATAGGGTAATCTATGTCTTCAAATATCCAGGGCTGAATTATGCAGGAAAAGCCTAAGAAAAGTATGGTTCCCAGGTCCCAATGAGGGACCCTATGAGTTGTTAGGACACCCTATGACTCACACCAGACTCATTAGGGAGAGCAAACATTAAGAGAACTAAGTAAGTAGTCTCTAGATTCACGATAAATCTCAAAATAAGTCATTGTCTGTGACTATGACTCGCCAAGTTAAGTTGTAGAGACTGGAAATATAGGTTAGGCTTTATACTAAAAAGAGGGAAAGAACGACTCGTAGCCACTAACTATGAGTCATTTCCATGATTTTTCATCAGGGATAAAATTACGAACATAATGAGTTGACCCTACCCCAATAGCGCAAAATAAAAGGAAAATTAAAATCCCCAAATAATTTCCTTTTATTTTTGAATGTGTGTTACTCCCTCCATCTCCCATAACTATCTCTGCTATACCAAATACAGTTTTCAGTATCTTATTCACCATACTTTGATTTCTCACTACTCCTAAAGAAAGCAAAACTCCCTTCTCATCAAGATCAAGGAAATATGACTAAAGAATCCATTTACTAATACTATTTTAAGTAAGTATGATAATACCATTTTTTTGTTCATAATTATACTTTTTTTACTATGTAAATATGCTTTGGATTCTAGTCTAAAACTTGGCTAGGGTTAGACTAAAATTTAAAGTTCATGAGATGTCATAATATTCATATTATTGGAGTAGAACTTGATTAGGGCATAATTTAAGGTGTGGGTTATGTGTAAGAAAAAGTCTTGGGAAAGTCTGAGTACCTTTTATGAAACTTGATTGAACATTGAACATCCTTACTTTTTCATGTTGACAGTTGTGATGAGTCTAGTTATGACTCATTGGATAACCTAATAAGTATTATTGGGTGATTAGTAGAATCTTATAACATAGGATGATTAAGGATGAAATTTTTCTGGTCACGCTATGACTTACCCTACAAGTCGTTGTCTCACCCTTATAACCAATAGTCTAAGTTATAGTGATTAGACATATATGGAACTGGAGAAATTATTCTCTAGGCACCCAATGAGTCACCATACAAGTGAAAAGTGACCCAATGACTTGTTGGGTGGACTCGTAAGGTCACCAATACTCAATTCCCTGCATGGCATCACACCTCACGAGTGTCATAATGACTTGAAGCCTCTAGCAATAAGCCGTAGACTAACTCAAATGGTGCCCAACTTGTAAAAGTTAGTTTTTTTGTGATTTCCCTTACTTCTTCTAAAGTTTACTAATAATGTTCTTTCATCTTGTATAATAGCACCAAAGAATCAGACCACCAAGGAGGCTAAGAAAACCCCAAAGGAGTCAGCACGCTTGACCCATCATCTCATGGACGAGTCTACTGACAACATGTCTAGTGGTTCCATGGAAGAATATCCCATCTCAAAATCAATGGGTTCATAGAGCACCCTACCTCAGGAAAAAGAATCTTATACCCAAATGAAGAATCCAAGTCAATCACCACCATACTCCCTTCCCCAACCTTATGAGGGAGAAGAGTCAGAGTCAGGTGATAATGCCCAAACTAGCCCCTCCTTAGAAGGATGAAGGAGTAGCTGTCAAAATATAGTAACCTAACTAGGTTGGGGTCGATACCACAAGTAATATATCAGATATCTTACTTGAACTTGTTGAAATCACCAGGTAGTATGGAAATGTAAAAATAGAGAATTTTAAGTAACTAGAAAAGAGTAAGAAGAATTGGATGCTTTTGGTTGTAAACAATCTAAGATGAATGCTAGGCTTGTGTTCCCCCTGTATTTTAACTCTGTAGGTTTATCGTGCATTGTCAAACTATTTCAATATGTTGCATGCAAAATTGAACAAGTTATGCATCACCAACTATCTTGTGGACTCATTGGCAAATCTCACTTTTTACTTTATGAGTCTCAGAGCGTAGTTTTACTAACCCTTTCCCTGGATCCGAAATTAACTATTACCTTTTGGGTCTTATGTTAATTAGATGTGAAGTCAGGAATTATTATGGAAAGGGGTCTCAAATTACTATCATGATGTCTTTTCCTAATCTCTACCTCTCTTTTGAAACAAGTAGTGAATACGGCGGGGTTCTTAATGTAGTCCTTCTGCTAAGAAATCAATTAAACTGAAGAAAATAACAATAAATGCAACATTCTTTATCTAGAATGACATGGAACTTCCTCTACTTTTTTAATACACCAGGGTTTCCACAACCTTAGCTAATGGAATTAGTTTCTCATAGTTATGAGATAAAACATAGAATCCACAAGAAAAATTGTAGAATCAATCTCACAATAATGAAAAAAGAAATACAAAGTCTTACATTTAATAACAAAAAAGAACAATAAGATTTCAAGATCACAAGTCAATCTTGGAATCAAAATATGTTTATAAACTCAGTCCCATAGGGCCTCTCTAGCCTCTTCTACTAAAAAAAGTCTAAAGGGTATTTATATATTGCAAAAAACCCCAGAAATCAAATCCAAAAAAAAATAGGAAAACCTTGGATATAGATACATAATAATGACAATAAACATCATAGGAGTGCATGTAGGTTAAATGGAAATCCTAGGAAATAATTTTAGAATAATCTTGAAAAATTTGCGTTAATGGCCACTAACCTATGTCCACATACGATTGGTATGTACCACACACAGACCGTGTGTGGAAAAAGGTCAGGGAAGGATCTTTTATTTTTTCTGCTTCTGAGCCTCTAGACTTTGATTTCTGCACATCCTTGGTCACCTCCATCAGGTAAGTGTTACATACGCCCGAAACTGCCTAAATAAATAGCCCAAAACTTCTACTTTTCATATTTTTCTTCCGTTTGGTATCCAAAACAATTTTTTTCTTCCATTTAGCTTCCAAAACCACTTTTTTCTTCCATTTAACATCCAAAACTTGGTTTCCTACAAAATCACTGCAAAAACACATCGATTCCAACAAAATAGCCTTAAGTACATGCATATTCTTCTATGTTTAAGCATCGTAAGTGCTAAAAATTCATAGAACACAAAATATGATAATGCTTAACCAAGAGAAATCTAAGACACCTATAGTAGTCAATCATCAAATTTAGCTCAAAACAATTAACCTCTCCAAGTTTAATACTTAAAAATCATTTATGTACATAAATAAAGTACAACAATGTGACTCTAGGGAATCATGTTATCGAAATTACATTAGCAATAGATAAACATGCATAGATACAAGTTACAGTACCCAAACACGTAAACAACTATCACTATAACCCATATGCCCTCTTAATAAAAAGTTCCCACTCACTCATATAGAATAATGTATGCCAATGCAGGGACGTTCAAGAGAAACTTACAATCAAAAGAGAAGTTCCACCAATGAACATCAAATACCATAGTCTTGCCCTAATTTTCTTTACCTTAGTTTTCAGATAGTCAAGTTAGGATCATAATAAGACTTTATTCATTTTGTAATGTAGGCTTGGGGATGGTATGGTAGATAAGGATATATCAAGTGGCTACACCTCCTTGGAACTACACTTATATTGGGGTCCCACTTATTAACCAATCTTATCTTATTTCTCTCTTTTTATGCTATTGCACATTCAGGTTGGGTGCGGAGTATTTTATTCTTTCTTTTTCATAATTTTTTCTTTTTCTACCAATCCCTACATTACTATCTTTTCTTTATTTTACCCTTCTTCATACGCACTTTACATTATACACCCATATGATAACCACCCTAACCTTAGGCAATTTCCCTGAGTTAAGATGTATAATATCCAAAGAGGACCACGGACAAAATAGATTCACTGTAATACAATTGGGAAGGTAAATAATGTAACAAGAAACACAGGCTATAAGGCTCAAAATTGGGATCAAGGGTTACTTATTCACATTGGAAAAGTCATTTAGGATAAAAGTGGACTAATATAAAAAAAATGACCTATGATCCTTTCTTAACTGAATATCCTACAACCTAGGAAAGATTAACCGAGGTTGTTCTAGATTTAACACACAAAGGGAACTAAGTAGTATCTCACATACTCATGGCACAGAGTCATATCATAAGCTACTACCCATCCGGTTCATTCAATTGTTAGCAATAATTATCATGTCCCTAATTCTAATACCATAACAAAATTCACAATGGTCAAATATACCTACATTCACACAGTTCTAAAAACAATCTATTAAAGGGGCATAATTTTCTCAAAAATTATAAAATTATGTCAACTGACCTAGGTACTTATTTTTTTCCTATTAAAATACAAAATATCACGAAACAAAACACAATATGCCAAAACATGCCAACTTTAATAGGAATAGGTCTCTGGGAAAAGAGGCATGACAATAAAAACCCCAAGAAAACATCAAGACCCATAAGTAGCCCCGCCCTCATCTTAAAATCATGCATTGTCCATGATGCATTAAATTTCTATAAAATAAGGAAGTTAGAAACATACCTATGACATCATAGGTACGAAGAACTAGTGTCAATCACATCAATGCAAACAAAACAACAAAATACCTTGGTTTGTCTTCCAAGTAGCACCTGATTTCACGTCACGACATAATGAGGCTTAATTATTTACTTAGAATTCCCCTACAATCCCATGGGTACCTTTAATATTCAGACTTTGTAAAGGTAGACCAAGAGTTTGCTTCCAATTTTCTCTTTCTACTTTGAACTTATGAATTGCACCCCTAATTATTTTTATGATTTCCCATTATGCTCATGGGGTGGTGTATAAGAATAAAGGACCCAAGAAATAGATATGGCTTGTTGTACTTCTTGGCCTTTCTATGAGGAATATGATTCTTTGATTCAGGCTTAACAAATTCAAGAATATAGACATATGTTCCTCTTTCTCATACTCTTCTTCAAGATTGGATGGCTCAATCAAAATTTAACCAACCTAAAACAATGTGTAAAAATGTTTACAATTAGGTCCAATATGCCCTCCAACTCAGGAATTGCTTTCTTATTTACATCCCTACATAGCTCTAGTATGCACTCCTTAAGTGTGACACTATCCATAAGAGCATGAGTAATTTTAGACTCCTCCAATTTTAGCTCCTTAAGTTGGTTTGATAGAAAATTTTTAAGCTCATACCACCCATAACTGAGTTGTTGGGCGTTACACATAGTAACTTTTGTATTTAACTCTACTTGTAAGTGGTAAATATCTAGGACAAATCTATAAACCTTTTGACTGAGCTAAAAATTATTTTGGATAAGGTGTGTTAATATTTCCAATAGGCTATACTTATATTCACACACTATATCTGCTGCACTTCTGCAATAACGCACCATATAAAATAGATAAGGATCAATTATCAAGAAGTCTTTATCACATCATACTTCCACTAGCCAAGTGCTTATATCAAGAAAAGTAGGCATACACTAGCGTATAACCAAAACAAAACATAAAAGAAAAACCTGACAACTTAACATTTCTGATCAGTCAATCTACAATCGTATTGTCTAGCAATGATGGTAAAATTTTATAATGCCCAAACTACCCCTCCGTAGAAGGATAAAGCGATCACTGTAAAAATATAGTAACCCAACTCGTTTGGGTTCGTCCCACAGGGAATACGTCAGGTATCTTGCCTAAAATTGTTGAAATCACTAGGTAGTAAGGAGAAGTAAAAGAGGGGAATTTTTAGTAACTAGCAAAGAGTAACAAAAATTGGATGCTTTTGTTTATACAAAATCTAAGACGAACACTAGGCTTGTGCCCCTTTGTCTTTTAACTCTGTAGATTTACCATGCACTATTGTACTATTCCAATACCTTACATAAAAAATCTGACAATTTATGTATCACCAACTATATCGTGGACTCATGGGAAAATATCACTCTTTACCTTTTAATCTTAGAAATTCACTTTACTAAACTTTGCCCTATATCCCAAATTAACTATTACCTTTTAGGTTTTAAGTTAATTAGATGAGAAGGTGGCAATTATTATATGGAAGGGGGTCTCAAATTATTATTGTGATATCTTTTCCTAATCTCATACCTCTCTTTTAAAGTAAGAAGTGAATACATACGGTTTCTTAACATAGTCCTTGTGCTATGCAATTAATGAAACTGAAGACAATCATAATACATGCAAGAATCTTTATCTAGAATGACTTGAAACTTCCTCTACTTTGTTAATTTACCAGGGTTCCCATAACTCTAGCTAATGCAATTAATCGTTCATAGTTATGAGATTAATCATGGAATCCACAGACAAAATTACACAATCAATCTCATAATAATGAAAAAAGAAATCCCAAAGTCTTAAACTGAATAACAAACTAAGAACAATAAGATTTTAAGATCATAAGTCAATCTTGGAATAAAAATATGTTTGAAAACTCAGCCCCAAAGGTCCTTTCTAGGCTCTCCTACTAAACAAAGTCTAAAGGATATTTATAGATTACAAAGCCCCGTAGAATTAAAATCCTAAATAAAATAGGAAAGCCTTGACTAATCGTACATAATAATATCTAAAAACATCATAGGAGTGTATGTAGGTTACATGAAAACACTATGAAATGATTTTGGACCATATGTGGACATAGGTATGTGTAGGGTCTTCTTTTTTCTACTCTTGATCCTCTGGATATTAATTTTTTCACATACCTTGGTCACATACGCCCGATAAATGGTAAATACACCCGAAACTGCCTAAGTAAGTAGACCAAAACTTATAGTTTACATTTTTTCTTACATCTAATATCTAAAACCATCTTTTTATTCCATTTAGTATCCAAAACCATCCATTTCTTTTATTCAACATCCAAAACATAGTTTCCTACAAAATTTCTCCAAAACCACATCTACTCCAACAAAATAGCCTTAAGCAAATATATATTCTCCCAATTTAAGCATCTTAAGTGTTATATATTCAACACATCATCAACCTCAAGCAGGTTGAAGAATGAGAGTATGATGTCTCTAAAAGAACTAATAATGTTATACCTTGTAGCTTATCTAGAAATGGAGGTTTTGAGTTAGAGTCTAAGGATGTGAAAGGCAATGAGGATAATGAGTCGAATGATAGTATAGCAGTTGATATTCCTCTTCCATCATAGGTCCAGCCTATATTGTAACTTGAGCCATCCCCATTCCTATTGTCAACTGGTGGGGGAACCTCAGTATATAGGAGGTTTTTAAAT
Organism: Capsicum annuum; assembly: GCF_002878395.1. Taxonomy (NCBI): domain Eukaryota; kingdom Viridiplantae; phylum Streptophyta; class Magnoliopsida; order Solanales; family Solanaceae; genus Capsicum; species Capsicum annuum. Next base: position 174,956,286 of record NC_061121.1, on the reverse strand, counting down.
GGGATAGTGTTATTATCCCATGTATAGGGAAGTCAAAGAGAGGGTTCTATTTGGAACCTAAGTTGATGATAGTTGCAATATCACTTTGAGTAGATAACGTGAGCTTTCGGGAGATATAACCCGACATTAGTTCAAGAGTTTTATGTTGTGTATCAAATAGAGTTGAGGTAGATGTATTTGTAAGGGTTATCATGGAAAGGGAGTGACCATTTGAACTCTCTTATGATTCAAGTGTTCGAGTGACTACCTCTACATGGACTATTTCCTAATTCTTACAAAGAGCAAAATTTGAGCTCTACACTAACACTTTTGAGATTTTTAACTGCATTAATGAAATAAAGAAGGTAAAAATGAAGTAGATTGGTATTGATGATAAGTATATGAACTTGAAGTGGATATCAGGTATTATTATAACTATGTAAGAGGTTGCATCTGGGTTATGATTCCATCCACATAAATCACCATGGCTAGTCTGACTTTTATTGCCAAGGCCTGGTAGATATTGGTTTGGTAGCGGTTGAGCTTGATCATGGAGGATAACATCTTGAGCCCCGAAAAGGTTGCTTTGGTAGCTGGTATTATAAAGGGATATAATATTGACATGACCAAGATCATTGTGAAGGATATTCATGACCGAATGATTAGTACATACAAACTTGCACTTCTCGTTCTTACTAATGTAGATATGCTTACATAAGCAGGTACCTATGCTCAACAATATGGATTATTTTCTTATGGTCCACCAGACCACTAACTTAGGATTGATCTAAGACGAGGCTAACCCTCTATTGAAGGCCAAAGTAGGTGCATCACTGTTATAGCTAGATTTTCAGTAAAGCATGCACATAGACATTGATACTTTGTGTTTTACTGACCACAGAGACACCCTAGCTGAAACTACACAATCTGAGTCAAAGGCCTCTATAAATGTAGTAGGGTATTTACAAGCCCTAACTCCTCCTTCCTTATGACCATAAACCTCCCATTCACCTGAAGGTAGCTATGTAGTGGTCCCGCTGGAGTTTTTGATTAGTATACTAAAGCATTTAGGCACCTTCAGTAAAAAAGTTACTAATACTAGGGAGGGGGTACATCTTTGGGTAAAAAAGGATATCCAGAGTGATATATGAGGCATGTAGACCTAATATGATAATTTTAAGTGCCATATTAAAAGAAATATTATGTGAGTTCAGGCCTTAGATCTAGTAGGCATTCATGAGAAGTTGTCCATGTTATGAGCTTCTACAAAGGACATGGCCTCATGGTCATTCCTTTCTTTGTCTATTATTGAGGAGGTATCGGTAGTGGATGTGCTAGATATTTAGGGAAAAAAGGCAAAGAAAAAGGTATAAAAGATGAAGGTGGTGAGCGAGCAATCTAGCGAGGAAAGTAAAGAAGTGAGAGATAAGATACAAGTAGCATAGGTAGTTAGCCTGCAAATATCCCAGAACTACTTAACTAAGGTCCACAAGATTGGACCCGGATATGGTAGCTTCCAAATGGGTGAGATAATGACTTCAGGTGTAGTATATGTGAGTAAGAGTGTAGTTTTCCCTCTTGAGATCCTGACACTATTGAGTATATCATACACTATCAATTTCACTAATGATTTGAGTGCCCCAGTTACCACTAGAGCCACTATTGATGAGAATAGGCCCGATTTGAGGCCCCTTCTACTGAGAATTATGATTTGGTGCCTAGGGCACCCAGGTGTGTCTTCAGTCCCTTATTTATTATATTGTAGGGGTAGGGAGGTACCACAATTGAGGGTTTTTATTGCTATGTTTTTTTTGTTGGCTACTTTATCTTAGTTAGAATTGAAAAGCTTGGGTTTTGTTTGTGTTGTTATATATGTTATGTGTTATTTATGTTTAAGTACGAGAAAAATAAGGAACCTGAGTGCAGTTGATATGTTTTGTTTTGTGTGTTTGAAAAAATAATATCCCTCCAGAATTATTGCAAACTGTGTGATGTAAATATGTATGACCATTGTATAAATCTTATTATAGCATCAGTAATAGGGATAATATTATCATAGATTAACATTGCATGAAATATATAGGTAGTAGTAGATAGCATACCCCTGTACCATGTATGTGTAAGGCAACTACCTAGTTTTTTTTGTGCATTTAATCTAAAACTTGTCTAGTTATCTTGCCTAGGTTGTAGGATAGTTAGGTAGGACGTGAACATAGTCCATTTTTTGATTAGTCGACTGTTAGCATAAGAGATTGTCTAAATGTGAATAAGTATTCCCTATTTTTGAGCCTAAGTTGACCTAGTTTCTTGAATTTAACCCTGTCACCTTCCCGTTTAATTACAATAAACCTATTTTAGACCTGATCCCTCCATAGATATTATGCACGTTAACTCAAGAAAAATACCTAAGTTGAGGGTGGTTATCATAGGTGTACATAGTTGAAAATGGGTAGGAAAAAAAGAATGAATAAAATAAAATAAAGTAAAGGTTGGGCGTGGTAATAAAAAAGAGAAAATGGAAAAAAAGAAAAGTGAATAAATGAAGAGTAAGATGAACACGCAAAAATCAATAGAGGGAAAATGGGAGAAATAAGTGAACAATGGTTAAGAAGTGGATCCTAAAATATAAGTGTAGTGTCAAAGAGGTTGAGTCCTTTAATCTCAATTTCACTGTACCTGACCCTAAGCCTACATTACAAGACTATTGAAGTCCTATAGTGATCCTAGTCCAACTGTCTGAAAAACAAAAGGTATAGAAAATAAGGGCAACACTTTGGTATTTTATGCAAACTATTAGATCTTCTTTCGTGAGCATGAGTGTCTTGATATAGTCCCTTGAATTGACATGCTTGATGATACTGTGAGAGTTGAGACTTCTTTGCTATGAGGGTACATGGGTTGTATTGTAAACTACTTATCTTTTCATGTAGTGTAGATTGCATATACTCTTGATTTTATTTTGCTAATATAATTACACTAATTTATTCCTTTGTTTCATACTTTTGTGCTACATATATCCACACATTAGTTTTTAAAAGTTAGAAATAAGAGGGGGTAAGTATTTTGAGCTAAATTGAGTTAACTTTCATAGGTGCCTTAGGTTCCTTTTAGTTAAGCATCGTGTCTTGTCGTTATGTGTTAGTTCCCTAAGAACATACATCTGTTCTAAGTTGAGTGTGTTGATTTCACGGATTCATAGCAATTTTGATACTTAAAAAATGGGAATTATGCAAGTACATAGGTCCTTTTATTAAATATAATTTGCTTTTATGGTTGTTTCACATGAAAATAGGGTCAAAAGTGAGTAGAATGGGAAAAGAAAGAAAACACTCTAAAATAGTAGTCTTTTTCATAGACAACAAGCCATTGGATAACACTATGACTCATTATCCAAGTCGTCGCCTGACCAATGAGTGAATAGAATAAAAAGAATGAAATCAACATTAAACACAACTCGTATGGATACACTACGAATTGCAGAGCGTATTCTTATAATCAAAAGACGAGTAAAGTCATAAAAGAGTGCTAGTTTGATTACACTAGAAACAACACTTGTGATAAGTCATAGGTTCAGTCTATGACTTGTAGTGACCCTCTTTATGGGCATATGGAGTTAAAGATATGAAGGTTGAAAATCTAGTTGGATACAGTATGACTTAGAAAATAACTCATCTAGTGACCTAATAAGTCATCACTAGTTGCATGGAAGCCCAGGATACGAGCTGAGAACCAGTCATCGTCTGTTTAGTCGACTCATTTTCTAAGGTATTGTCACTACCTACCTTTGTTAGCATATTTTTTCTAGGAAACAATGATGTAACTATAAATACACCTTCTGTATTTTGTATTATTTTATCCACTTTACCTACTTACAACATTATATTGAGTTCTAAGATACGGTTTTGATCATGGAATTCTTGTTCTTGACTTTTAGGGTTTGATATTAATTTGAGATTTTGGTTTCCATTCTTAATTATTTTTGATATTATTTATATTATTTCAATTATGAATTATATGTGTGTTCTTGCAATCATGAGCAGCTAAACCCCATAACTATGATTGTGGGCACCCTGATGAAATTACAAAGTAGAGTAAGTGCAATGTCGTTATTGATTGGTGTTCTTACATGTATTGTGGTTCTCTTCATATTGATTGCTTTCTTGATGATTTCAGACGTTAAGAACCTACCTATATTCATACTAACTTGAGAGAAAGGTTGAGATTAGGAAAAAAAAGATCATAATAGTAATTTAAAGCTATCAACCTTTATCTAATTAACTTGAGATTGGGAGAAGATATTTAATTTGGAATATAGGATAACCGTTAGTAATGAAACACTTGTAAGACCGATATAAGATGAGTGAAATTCACCAAAACCAAATTCCAGAGATGGTTGTTGGTACATGACTTGAAGATTCTACATACACGACACCGATATAGTTTGATGAGCTTGATAAGCCTGCAAAGTTAGAAAGTCAGGGGGAACATAATCTAAGTGATCATTTTTTATTGATTAAAACCTAATTTGTCCAAGAATTGTCACTAGTTCTATTGTTCTTATACAACCCCTATTTACTTTATGCATTTTCCAACTACATCATGTTCTTGACAGATATTCATCTTATTTCAAGTGTGTTTGACCACAACCTTTGCTGGGTTCTATATTTGGCAAGTTACCACAATGTACATTTTAGAAGGTGCAATTTCGGAGACATCACCCCACATGTATCCAACAACAAACCAGTGTATTCTCACAAAGTGGGGTCTGGCACCCCACAAGTATCTAACTAGAAAAATAAATCCCTATTCATAGTAGGGTCATTATAGAAAAGAAAGTGATTTTGATCATCCATAATAATTTTGTTCCTATTAGAAGAAAATTTACAGTTTCTAAATCAGATATGTTAAGCTATGCTCGCACACAAAATATATTACCAAAAATAAAGGGGAGCGATATCAAATATTTTCTTAAGCATAGGAGGTCAGCTACACTACAATGCAAAATATTTTCCATGGCCTATTTGATGAAAAACAATAGACTGAAGTAAGTAGAGGATGATAATACATATGGAGATACAACAATAATAGTGTATGTACCAATGGGAGAGCTACAAACTTTGGACTACATCCTCCTTTAGCTCCACCATTCAAAGAGACCTTATCTACCTAAAAAACTAACAAATCAGTGAATAAGTAGAAGACATGCAAGAAGAAGAAAGAAAATAGATATTAAAACCTTCGTCTAGTGATGCATCTTAAGTGAGAAAGAGAAATAATAATCCACCAATAACAACATTGATAACCCAGAGGAGTAAATAAAGAAGGTGATAGTTATGACAAAAACAAATACGCATGTTAAATGCACTAGGGAAAACAAAAGTGAAGAGGAAGCCACAGTATGGTGACATTTATATAGATATTTCCTTTTTAGTAGTAGGTCCTTGACTAGTCAATCCTCATTTCTGCTTTGCTTAGTTACTAATGGCCTTGGGCCAGACGTTTTTCTTTCCTATTTTAATTATAGAATAAAATACATTAATGGTTCAATAAGTTCTTATTTTTCTTAAACAACATGATAATTCAAACGGTTCTACATAAATTGAAATAGAGAGGGATTACTACTAATAAGGAGCCTAGTTTCCCACCTCTTCCACATCAAGTGTGACAACACTTTCATAGGTCTTACTATTTTGTACTTACCCTAGACATACATAATTTTTTATCTAGGATTATGTTCTCAGTGAACTAAAATTGTGTCATGTCTTGCCTAATCACCACATCATAATTCTTCATTGGCTTACATCTACCTCTACTAATTTTTGATGCCCTCAAACTCTTGAATTTCTTTATTAATGTATTTGTCCACCTACTATTCACATGTCTAAACCATCAAAATGTTGCTTGACTTTTCTTTTGTGAGATAGAGGCCACTTAACCTTGTCTTATATACCTTTGTTCCTAGTCATGTCCCTCATTATATGCCCACACATTCATATATTCATCCATATTGTTGATGTATCCATTTTCTAAATGTGGGTGTCCTTTACTATCCAACACTTAACTCTATACAACAATATTGGTCTAACCATCACTTCATAAAACTTACTTTTAAGCCTTGGTGAAAATTCTTATCACACAGTACCCATAGACAAGTTTTTTTTCACCTACCCTAGTCCAATACGATGTGTGACATCATTATTAATTTCTCTGTCTCCTTGTATTATAGATCTAAGATACTTAAAACTACTTAAATTGAGTATGACTTGTTCATATTTGATCAATTTACCATCATCTCGTGGATTACTTCACTTGACTTGCACCATATTTATTGATTTTTAGTCTTGCTTAACTTGAAAACTAGTTATCACAAATGTAGAGGCCATCCAAATTCAAACTATATGTTAATTCCTTTTTATAAATTTGTGTGACACTCTTTCCTTTATATACTTATAAATTATATTGTAGTAATAACATTCATGTCAAGAAAATAATGATTAATATGAAAACATCACAACAATTGTAATACTTTATTTTAATATAGCAAGTGTTAGAGTCATTATGAGTTATCTAATCCTCTTTTTCTAAAAGCGATTCAAAGGTACTTTGACCTTTTGACTTAAATCTATGTTGAATTTTATCACTAATTATTATTAAAACTTTTATGGACTCCACGAACAAGTAAATTGATCTCGAATGCCTTAGTATTTGATTTTCCTTCAACGAACATTATCTTGAACTCATTGGTATTTGGTTTTATTCATTTTTTATCTTCAAGTACTTGATAGTTCACTACTTAAAACATGCATAAAAAATTGTAGTGTTTGATCTACAAGCTCCCTCTTCCTTTGTATTTGAATTTTGGTCCTTTTATTAAATTATAAGACCCCTATTTATAGTTGTAGGATGAAAGACTTGTGGTTTAATCTAAATCTTGATCATATGATATTTTAATGATTTTCAAACATTATACAAGTCACATTTTATGTACAAGAAAGAATGGATAAAGAATTCATTGAATATGTCCTTAGTATATCACTGAAAAGGTTTAGTAAAACCAATAACAATGCAGGCAAGAGAATGATTGAGAGAATATGTTTCTTTAAACAAAACTTGGGACTATATGGTCAATGCAAGAAAAATTTATCCCACCAAAAGAAAAAATTAATGAATTGTAATTTGCCTTATTTTAATTTGCTAAAAAATAGAGTGCAAGACATAAAATCACCATAATTGAGAAAAAGGAATTAGCTTAGAATTAGGAAAAGTTTGGCCAACTCCAAACCATATCAAACAAGGATTAGATTCTTGGAAAGTTACGAGCCAAATGTAGACTAGATTTAGAAAAACAACAAATAGCTATTCTATTATTATATAAAGCATTGGATTCATACTTTATGAGTTGACCATCATATGAGAGAGACTATGCGCATATACATAGATTTGTATGAAAAAGTCTCGAATAGAAGAATCAACAACTACAATAAAGAACTTGTTCATATGAAGTTTAATCATTAATGTTCTATGTTGTAATAGATATTTAGATTCCGATTGTACCAAAACAATATGTTATAACATTCTGAGATATTTGTTTTAGTGTTGATTTTGTATCGAGTTGTAAGAATACTTCTTAAACTGGGTAGAGTCTTTAAAGAATTAGACAATTATCCGCAATTTGGGAAAATTGTTGAGAAATTAGGTAGGGGTTGTAAAAATTCATTCATGGCACAATCTGAGTCTACACCTTGGAGGTAACTCGATACTCAAAACCTCAAATGGTCTATAAGAACACTTGGCCTCATATGAAACCAGTAAAGTTAAATACTGATATCATGAAGAAGCTGAACAAATAGGCTAACTTTTAATATAAAATGTAATGAGATAAAACTTCATTATTTGAGAAAAAAGTCATTTAAAATTTATTACAACAGTAGTTAACTGACTGGCTATTTATCTATGAAGCCTCTTCAAACATATTGAATATTGTTGGCTGGGCCAAGAGCCCATATACCTCTAAACAAAACAAGATTCTAAAAAAATTGAGAAATCAAAGCTAACTCTGAGTCCCCAAATGCAAGAAGGACTCATCATTGTTGAACATAAATGTTGCAATTGTCTAACTATGAGCTTAGGATTGATCACAGGAATATACATCAATGAAAGAATGTAGCACAAAGAAAAGTATGTGGTTAGTCTGTTAGAATGTACTAGTATGTAGGATTAAAACCAAGTAGTTTAAATCAATATATATAACAAACTTTTAGAATCTAAATATGATTAATAAAGACAAGTCAAGTGGAATAGATAAGATAGAACATAAGATATAATTTACATCTTTCAATGAACTAATAACATAAAATAAGAAATTAACTGAAAAGTCTAAAACTATTCTAAAATTAATTAACTAAAACTTAAGAGTTGAATAAGTGAGACTGATCAGGAGTTATTTTAGAGCACTTTCTAGAAAACTAGTGGCTTGAAGTCATAAATTATAATTATAAGATATTATTTATACTGAGAACAAAAATCAAAACTAAAACACGAGTCTTAATGAAATCACTTAACATATCTTAAAACAGATGAAAGTCCAGAGAGAAACGTAAATAAAAAATCTGCAAATATGGATCTTTAAAATGAAGTTTCATATTTAATAAGAGAAAATACACTATTACCCCCCTGAACTATACCCAAAATGACTATGACACATCACAACTTTAAGAGGGTCCTATTACCCCCTGAACTAATTAAAAGTGTAATTTTGACACCCTTAGGGCCTACGTGGCACATACGTGGCATACACATGTGCCTACATAGACACTTTAGTGTGTTGTGCCACATATGTGCCATGTAGGCACTAAGGGTGTCAAAATTATACTTTTAATTAGTTCAGGGGATAATAGAACCCCCTTTAAGTAGAGGTGTGTCACAGCCGTTTTGGGTATAGTTCAGGGGGTAATAGGGTATTATCTCAAGAATTTAAGTGTAGAACAATCTCTCGTTACAATTACTCTTAATTCTAACAATTAACATGCCAAAGGATCGTCCCTATTTTCAATCGCCACTATAATGAAAAAATTAGGTTAGGAATCACAAAGGGTTTTTTGTTCTTGTAACGTTGGTTCAGGGTAGGGTAGGATATCTTTTAGGAACAACATCGCTAGACCCTCCTTGAGCATCTAAATCACACTATTCCTTCAAACTTTTGATCATAAGTCACTTCTTTTGTTTTCACTCTTTACAAATGTGCCTACTTTTTATTTTCTTAGTTCACCCATTTTCCTTTTCATTCTTTTTTTGCACCTTTAATGCTTCTCTTTGATTTGTTGGGTCCTTTCCTTTTCTTATTCATTTGTTATTAATACTTAAGCTCATAGTCACTTACTTACAACTTCGTGACCCCAAGTTACCTCTTTCAATAATCACCACCCCCAACTTAGGCTTTTAGCATCAAGTTGTAATTTTAAGTTCAAGGAAGGTAGGGATTCAAAAGAAGGATAAAGATTGAAAGGCTCACGACTTGTAATATGTTCACCAGGGAAAGGTCCAAAGGCTCATAGTGGGTGAATAGGGATTACATATATGCAAGGGCAAGGTTTTTAGGCTAAAGTGGACTTTCAATGTCTCAAAGATATCCTAAGATCATCTCTCGAACCAAGTATAATCAAAATTGGCCTTGAGAAACTAATTGGGCAAGTTCTAGATGATACAAATACACATCAAATTTGGATGAATAATCTCACCACACACAACATGTAAAATTCACCAAAGAGGTTCAATTACCCCTTCCGCTGGAGACAAAAAAATGGAGTATCTCCCAATTTTCATAAGTCAAAATTTCAGTAACAAAAACAGAAAAAGATTTATTACAAGGTTGCTCACGTCCATGCCCTCGATTTTTAAAAATTTTGGATGAGAGGGGTGTTCACTTTATATGGGAACCACACATGATTTGATAATTATGGCACCAACCTAAGCCTTAATCTTATATTATAGTTTTCGTACGGGCCAACCAACTATATGGCTACTCGATATTCTCCATAGATATAAATGTTATCGCAAAAGCTAAAATACTACAGGTACACAGACTTTCTTTGCATTTGTTTCTTTGATGCCACGAGTACTCAGGCTTACCCTACATCTATGGCTCTAAACCCAAACACGATGATTTACCCTTAAGAATGTCGTCACTCAATCTATCATAGGGAAAAGCTCGTCTAATATTTCCAAAAATAAACTAAAGAAAAAGTACAAATCTAAGAGTGAAATACTAGTCCATGCAAATATGGGCACCATAAGAGTTCCCGATTATTATAGCCCAAATAAAGAACAATAAAAGTTATAAAAAATAAACGACAAAAAATCCAGAAATATCACTAATACAATCCCATATCAAATGAATATGGAGGTAGGCATCCCAACTAAAGAGGTGGCAGTTTCCTCACTGCATAAATAATCAAGCATCAAAAAAGATAAAAGTGATACCTAAAACCGCATTAATAGTTGTTGTCAGTCTTATACTGTGCATCATCATCAACCTCCTTAGGAATGTACACTCAACTGAGGCCTTATCGTCACTCTTCACTCGGGATGAAGGAAGTCGATCATGGGGTTTTAGGACCTTCCAATGAATTTTCACTTCTTTCCACATCTTCTTAAAGAACCTATCTCTCTTTTTCTCCCTCATGACCATCTTTTCATGTGAAACCCAGAGATCCCGATGTGATACTGCTAGGGATGAGTAGGCTTTCTCAAGCCTAGTAATGGCTCTCAATTTCTTCTATTATTCTTGATACTCTGCATAATCGGCCTATGATACACATGAATGTCGAGTGGTGGAGTGATCTCCCGATCCCTGGGGTAAACTTGACATGAGATCCTTGATGGACACAATTTGAACTCTAATGTCATCAAAAGATACAGCAGTGGATGGCATATAAGACTCAGGCTCCTCACATGTTGACTTTTTCAAGTCGATCTCTCTTTTTTTATCATACCTGGTGCAACCTCTCCTAAAATTCTCAAAGGGTAGATGGGGGTACCAAGGAGCTCCCAAGTATAACTGGAGTATTCGTTAACCCCAACTCTCCTACAAAGCTCAGTAATTAAAGAGGGGAAGAAGAGATGCATACCACATTGGTTCTTGAAATTTTTTTTATCAGAAACCACAAGCTGACCAACATTCAGAGAAATGTCGTCTAGAATATAAGCAACTATCCAGGACTGCAAATCTAGACCTAATGCCATATGGGTGAAAAGGGATACTTGGCTATATATTATGTTCAACAAAATCTAGGCCTCGAAAATAAAGTCATTCATGTAGATCTTACTCTTGGTTTCCATCCACAAGATTTTCTTTTTGAGGCACAATCTTACCGGCTCACACCCTTTTTCTTCAAACTCACCTATATTTGTATTTGGGAGCCCATAGATAGCATTTATTTACTCAACCCCAAAGTTCACTATTTTCCCCTGGATCTTGTTAGTCATGTTGGATGGGTCAGAGAAAGACACTATGCTAAGTTTGGCATAGAATTCACGGACCCATTGCTCATTTGATTTGCATGGATCCAGGGTAAAACACCACCACCATGTAGCCTCAAGCCTGTCATAAATTATCAAAAGATTTTACAGCATATTATCCAAACATATACCTCTCTCTGGTGAGAAGCTTTGTCCTAAGAAGATCACCATAGTAGTGAGTATGGCACTCGGATGCCATAAAATGGATGTGGTAATATTTGTGCATGATATTATCCTGAAAAAAAAAATACAACACACACAACTATCATTGACAATTCTTTGCACAAAGTATGCTATGTTGTTCACCCAAGCCTATTAGATAGTTGCTTGGTGGTGTTTATACAAAAATTTGAAGTGTAGGATTTTTGGGCGTGGCAGGAGATCACCCTCAGTTACTGCGATCGCTGGCCATAGAGCCGCATTTGCATTGCTGTGATCTTGGTCCTTTTGACCTCGATTATGGTAATTAAGACCAGTTCCATACTAGCTTACCATGTTTATAATTTCCAAATTATTAGGCAACAACCATGTTCTACAGTAGGGAATCACATTAATAACGATTAGCAAGACTCCTAAGTGCTTGATTATGCCCTAAAAATGCCAAAGCCATTATTGAATACTCATTTGGGCAATATATCAAGCACTTGGTATGCACTCTTTATTTGTCTCAATTTCATACTCATTTTGGGTACTCATGACTTCCTCACTTATATGCACACAATAATCTTGAAACTAAACACCACAAAAGCATAATTTATGAAACAATTAAGCATGAAAATCAAAGATTCGGGCCTCCTATACAACATCCATTCTATGGCCTATTTTCAACAATCAAAGCATTGATTCATGAAACCTACCGGATACGTGATGCAAGAGGAATGCAAGGATACTTTTGGACATCTAACAATCTTGGCCTAAAATAGGTCCAATCAAAGAATAAAATTGAAAAGGAAGTTTGAGGAAAATAGGGGAATAAGATGGTTATATATCTGAGGTGACCGCAATCACAGTCAGGTCCTGTGATTGTGGACATATAGGTGACCATGATCACATCCTAGGTCCTGCAATTATGGTAACTAAGGGTATTACTCACCCCAGCTTTCCCCTGTTCAGCTTATTTCACAATTTAATAAATTTTCCCCTGTTCAGTTTATAGTGCAAAAAAATCACACTTTCTCCTTTTCAAGCTCATTCAATGCACTCTATAGTGCCATAAATGCATGGGTTATTCAAATTCCCAAACTAAAATCTATACTACAAATCATAAACAAAGGATATGAGCCACTGTCATTGTATTTATGGGTTGCCTCCCATATATCACCTTAGTTATATTGTGGCATGACATCTTCCTTTTTTCTTTCTGCAGGTGGGTCCTTAAGGCCCCCGTCATTCACTTCTTTGGTTTCAACCTCAACCACAGATATCACTTGAAGTTTCGCGGGTTGTTTCATTGTCTTGCAAACTTTAAAAGATAACTCATCTTCATGCACTCTAAACTTCATCTCCCTATTTCTAAGTCAACAATGGCTCTTCCAATGGCTAAGAATGGTTGACCAATGATGATGGGTATGTCATGGTCCATTTCTCAATCTTGAACCACAAAAGTCCACTAAAAGTATAAATTTGTCCACTTTGGCTAGAACATCAAACAAAATCCCGATCGGTGTTTTGATAGACCGATCCATCATTAAAAATCTCATAGATGTTGGAGTTAGAGTATCCAAGCCAAGATTTTTGTAGATGGAAAAATGCATGAGGTTTATACTTGCACCAAGATCGCATAGAGCTTTTGCAAACAAATGTATTTCGATGGTGCAAGGGGTGATAAAAGCCCCGAGTTCTATATTCTTTTCCACAATTTTGCTGCTAAAGATAGCACTACAACCATGGGTGACTTCAATTGTGTCATCGTCGATGATCTTTTTCTTTTACATCAACTTCTTCATAAGCTTAGTGTATCCTGAGATTTCTTGGATTTCATCAAGCAATGGGATATTGATTAAGCTTCGCCATGAATTTCTTGAGTTTATCACCCTCTTATTTTCTTTGAATCCTTTGAGGGAACGGGGGAGGGACTTCTATTGTAGGCATTACATCACTTTATGGTTTCTTATTTTCCAACCCCTCTTTATCAACTTCCACTGGTTTCTTTTAATCATCTTCATCTTGAGATTGTTGTGGTACCTTTTCTGACTTAACCTTAGGCATCTTGTTACCCAACTCTTCTTTTAAGTGATAACCAAAGGTCTTTCCACTCTTAGTGACTAATGCTAAAACTTGAGTCATTCTTCGGGTTCATAATAGTAGCAATAGGTAGACAACCTTTTGGCCTAGTATTCCATTAGGTGGAAATTTGCCCAATTTGAATCTCCAATTGCTTAATGAATGCTGAATAGGACACCATGGTTTGACTAAGTTGTGAAAAATCATATTTTATTTTGTGAACCATTTTTTCCATTCCTTCCAATCTTATCAAGATCTTTGTAAAAGCATCTTCGTGCTTGTACTTGCTGAGGTCAAAGAAATTTGACTCTTTGTTCTTTTCCTGATCATGGGGAGGCATATGGCACTCATAGTCATAATCTCTATCCCTTTAATCATGATCACATTCATGGTCCATTCAACCATGTTTGCCACCTTGCCTTTGATAGGCGGGGTGGGAACCCCCCGGATAGTTTGCCAAGTACCGAATCTCCTCATCAATATTTTTAGCCTCTTCATCATCTTCATAGGCTTTTGATGCCACGACATTCCTATCTTTTGTGGGTGCACCCATCATATGTTATTCAAAAGCTCTAGTTAAATCATTATCTTAGCCATATTCTCCTCTCCCTTTTTATTTTAATTTCTTTGTTCCTTGTCAACCAAGGATGAATGGGAGAACTCTCAGGAACCTCGGCATCTCATGTATACCATCACTGGTTTTTCTTTGTAACCCCCTCAAAAAAATTCATCGTTGTATGATAATGCAACTTTATGGGAGAGCCCCTGCCGCATTGTCCACCACAGTTTTGTTGAGTGGGTCAAAAGCACAATATAAGATTTAAAGAAGCATCTTCTCCGAGACCTCGCGATTTGTACATTGTGTTAGTGTTCCATTAAATCTTTCCCATACTTTATTGGAAGGCTCTCCAATCAATTTCCTAAAGTTGATGATTTCATCCCTCAATTGTAGCATTTGGACATGAGAAATAGCAGTCATGAAAGGCCATGGTCAGTTCATCCTATGAAATGATAGACTCGGTCGAAAGAGATCAAAGCCATAATACCATCTCTCCTATTAGAGAAAATGGGAAGAAAAAAATTTGGATGGACTCCTGGGTTATGTGTGCAATATCAAAGAGTGCACACACCTCTACAAAATTCTTCAAATAAAGGTTGGGGTCCTCATAATATTATCCCCCCCTAAAAAAAACCCCTTTATTACCAACGTGTGAAACATGACGCTTGTGACATGGAAGACACCATTCCATGAGTAGGTGGGATCCAGATGTCACTTGAATGACCAACGTCATTGAGTTGCCCCTCATCATTAAGAGGGACGTCACAAGACCTGACTTGACTAGCATTGGCGCTCATGGCTCTTTGTATGCTATGTAGATTACCTATAAAGGAAGAAAAACAACAACAAAAATAAGTACACACCACTACGGGTATACACAAAGTTACAACTAACAACGCACAAATGAAAACTTAATTTCACTCTACGACAATAGTGTTATTTTGATAACACTCACCTATACCATTTAAAGTGGTAGAGGACGGTTATTGTCAATATCCCAACTCACGTTAAGGTCGAATCCATAAGGATTGAAAGATAGAGTTTTAATCATATGGGTGATAAGTCCTACTAAGATAATACCCGACATATTAGTAAAGTAAACAACATAATTAAAAATGGAAGGGGGGGAGGTTTTTGGTTAAGGGAGAATGTATATCACTAGTAACTTGATTTCACAAACTAAGCAACAAACTTTAATATAACTTCGATATTTGAAGAATCTTGGGATCATGTTTACCTAAGGGCAACTTAGGTGTAGGTGTGTGAGATTTGATGCACATGCTAGTAAATTTCTAATGTGGTAGGCTGGGTCTCGGACCCTTGAGGCTAATTTCTCAATAAAACCTCAAGGATTTCACTTATTGACCCTTTCAGGTACCTAACAAGTGTGACAATCATATTCAACCACTACCTTAATTTGGGAACCCCTATTTCTAGAATGATACCCAAGGTAAAGTCAACTACAAAATCACCATTACGTCAGAGATAGCGAAAATGTGTAAATTAAACCTAATAATTGTATACTTTTCCCTTGGTTCCCATATCCCTCTTTCAATAATGATGATGGTTCCGAAATTTCACCCTAACCCCACTTTCAAGAGTGGTTTAAGCTTTTAAGTGCATCGGGTTTTCTCCTAGCAACCCATATAGGTATTTGGGGTTTACACCCACAAATCTCAACCAATTTAATCAAGCAATAGTACAACCCTTTATCATCTAACTAGCATGTACACAAATACATCAGAACCCACAACTAATTTACACCTTAGTTAAACATAATCCCAAGACTAAAAGATTTAGCTACTCATGAAGAAAATAAAGAAACATATACCAAATGGGTTGTTCAAGGCATCATTCTTCACAAATACCAAAATCTAAATCTCCAAATCAAATTTATAATTCTTGCCCAATTTAGGGTTTCAATTTCAACTCCAAAGTGTTGCTAGTCTCTAGAATGCCCAAAATAGGAAAGGGTTTTAAGATTTTAAATGATTTGGGGTCAGCTTTTGAAAATTATAAAATTGCCCTTGAGCTAAATCCTGTAATACCGTAATTACACTAGATTCTCCACGATTACAGCTACCGCAACTACTTATAAATCAACTCAATTATGATTGTTGACCATATTAACAGGCTGCAATCGCAGAACTTAGGCTGTGATTATGGTAACTGAGGCCTATTTCTACTCCAAGTTTTCAAGTTGTACTTTCTTTCTCTTCATTTGATCCTTTTTAGCTCAAGTCCATATCTTTCTATCTCTTAACCTATATGCCTGCAAAATGTGGATATTAGTGCATTTAATCATACATAGGTCTCTTTTATTCATTTGAAACATGGTAATGTGCATGAATATCGAGTGGCAAATTCACCGCTCATCAAAAATCTTCATCAGTCAATGAAGTCATGGGATGACTTTACCTTATTCTTGAAAAAAATATATCTGTTTTCTTTTTATAAGTATCAAATCCCTTATTTGTCCAACTTGTTAGGATCTTGAAATGGCTACATCACAACCTTAATTAAAATCTCAAATTAGATCAATGAAAATATATAAATTATCTAAACTATCTCAAAGTATTTTCTCTACATTTATTAAATATTTTATTACTTAGTATTTTATGTGTAGCCAAAAAAGAGAGAGAAGAGAAAATGATTGTCGGGTAGGCATTCTATCAAGATCAAAATAAAAGAAATAAAGATTTTAGTGTAGTCATAAGAAATATACTCTAACAGTTGTACCAAATCCAAACAACCAAATGAATTAGAAGATAACATCCTTGTAACCTAAGGAACTAGAGTAAGATCATAATTGGATCACAAACCGTAGAAAATATCTGGTGTCACTTTTTTTTCTGCACTTCACTTTCTTACTTTTATTATTTACATTATTTAGTTTATAAGTCAATTAAAGTGCTTCCTAAGTTGTCTAAAAAAAGAAAAAATTAATTCACCCCTCTCTTGTACTTTCACAATGATGGTCGAAGAAGCCATAAGCCTCTTTGCTCTATCTGGAATTGAGGTTCCTAAAACTATTAGATTGAAGGGTCAGTACAAGAATAAAAATACTTGATTATGCTATTAGATTCTAGTAGCATTACAATTTTTGAATATGAAGACTTCCAGACACTTGGGTAATGCCATAAGAGAAGCCATGCCTATGCGGGTGATTATAGCTGAGGGGAACAAGTTGATGCGAAAGCATATTGTCCTAAATTTAGGTGGAAATGTAGTCACAGACATATAAAACTCAAGAAGTTAGATTCATACAAAATTTAGGTTTAATTCATGATCATTTAGGTTGAGTAATTAATTTGGGCATTACAAATTAATTAGTCTATTTTATTAAATTCAAGAACAAGGTCCATTACACCTTAGGGACCAAACCCATTACGTGGCAGGTTGACTTGGCACCCCTATCAAATTAAAGACCAAAAATATAATGCCAATTGTCCAAATGATGTGGAAACCCATTCAAATTCAACCACTAATCAAAAGTTGTCAAGTGTCAAAATGACATGTTTCAGTCAATCCCAAACAACCTAGCCTACTCCCTACAACTATAAATAGGGGGTAACATAACATTCTAAAGAGGAGGGATTCGAAAAAAGACTTGGACAAGCATTGAGAAAATTAACTACATAGTTCTTCAAAGGAGTAGTCAACAGGATCTAGAAGAAGGTCAATCCCTAGGTCTATTTCACTATCAGGAGGAATACTAGGAAGATCATCAGGGAGCACTTTAAGAAACTCATTAAATACAATGATAGATTGCAAAGAGGGACCCTCAGAATTAGAATACTTAACCCAAACAAGGTGATATAGACACCCCTTGGAAATAAATTTTCAAGCTCTAAGATAAGAAATGAACCTCCCTTTAGGTGCTAAAGAACTACCTTCCCACTTAATTTTTGGTTCATTAATTAATTAGAAACTAACCCTTTGAGTTCTACAATCAAAAGACTCATGGCACGAATAGAGTCGATCCATCCCCAAAATAGCATCAAAGTCTAACATATCTAACTCTATTACATCCATCAATGTCACCCTACCACAAATAGATACCACATAACCCTTATAGACTTTTCTAGCCATAATAGATTCAGCTATTGGGATAGGCACGAAAAAGGGATTAGAAATACACTCAGGACCAAAATCAAAATAAATAGCAATATAAGGGGTTACATAAGAGAGAGTAGACCTCGGATAAAGTAGACAATACCCATCATAAGAGAAAAGCTTTAACATAGTCAGATTCCTAATGGGTGGTAAGAGAACACAGATAATTTTGACCAGGTTTGGTGCTAGAAATAGCACCCTCTGATGCTAGAGCTGAAGTTGTAGCAACAAAAACCTTATTAGCTCTTGAAGCAACCTCAAAGGACAATTCTGTTGCATGTGACCAGGATGACCAGACTTAAAGCTCTTATGCCTCCCCTTATTACAAACTCCATGATAGACCTCCTTATAAAAATGACAAGGAAGATAAGATGGAGTTGACTGAGCTCCGTGGGCCTGAGACTGGGCGACTTATGCCCTAAACCCACTGTATATCTAAAAGTGACAATCACGTAATGTCTTAGGATATGGAACACTAGCCGTAGAATAAGAACTAGAATTTCCCCACTTCTTCTTAGACCACTGCCTTCCATCTCTAGCATTATTCTACGTACCTCCACCCTACTCAGACTATCTGAATCTCTTACTTTGCCTTTCCCATATTTTGGCTTGTTTATTCTTTTCCTCCTAAACTTGTTAAATATGCACCATAAGCCTAGAGATATCCATGTCATTATTTAGCAAGGAAACCTTCCACTCCAATGCCAAGTCTCGAGAAAAGCCTAAAGGAAACTTCCTCATATTAGTCCTCAAAGAGGACACCAACTTTGAAGCATTGCAAGACAACTGATGAAACTTCAAGGCATGCTCCTTAACAATCATTTTGCCTTTCTTCAGATTCACACTCCTTAACTCTTACCTCTCTCAACTCCTGAGAAAAGAAGTGATCAATAAAGGTGCTAGAGAAGTGATCCTACATAGCTGGCTTAGCATCTTCACCCCTCGACTGCTCCTACTCCTCATATCATTAATATGCCCTATCCTTCAGCTGATATAATGTGAACTACATATCTTTAGAGTCTGAAGAATGCATCAATTGGAAAAAATTATCTATCTCATTAATAAATCCTTAAAGATTCTCCATAACCTTGGAACCAGTAAAAGTTAGAGGACTTAACCTCATAAACTAGCCAATCTTTGTGGCCTCATAAGAGGGAGTGACAGGAGAAACACGCTCATACTAGCATGACTAGGAGGCGACCAACTGAGTGAAAAAATGGATTGAATGGAAAAGCTCAGCAATAAACACATCACCCTGAAGAGTTTAAAGAAGAATAGAATGAACCAGTGGAACTCCACGATAGCAATCAGAAGCAGGTACCCTAGACCAAGTTTGTACCCCATAAGTAGGACGAGTTCCATCCATGTTATCCTCGGGTGGGATAGAGAAGTTTCTATAAGCATCAGATCTTTGGGAGGCGTGATCTGAAATATGAACAATTGGGAATTAGAGGAGATTTAAAGATCCTAGACTCTATAGCCCAAAAGTAGAACACGAGGAAGAGAAACATTCCTAAATGCCTTGTAGCTTCTCCCTTATAAATGTGGCATGATACACACCCATAAAAGAGACTCTACTTGACACAACTTTGTGGATACCCAATTGAACATAAACCTAGGACTCTGATACCAAGCTTATCGTAACCCAAACCAGGTTCTGGCAATCATGGGTATCTCAAGTCTGACGTGGACCAAAGACAACCCTCTTTGCCTACTCAACACACCACAATATACTAGTAGCATATGAATTTTGAACATATAACAAGATAGAATATATAATAGTAAACATGTTCTAAGAATCCATAATACCAATCCTATTCCACAGTAATCCACAAAGCCTTCAAATAGACAAAAATCAATCTATGTCAGAACATGACGCCAACATTAGCCAAAAAATCCAATGGAATTAGTCTAAGTCATAAAGGAAACAAGAATGTAACATGATAATCCTTTTGGAGAATGAAAGCTCACCACTTTAAAGTTGTCTGCTAACAAGTTAGAAATCTAATCATCATGCTCAAAAAGTAGAAGTGTCTCCCATTTTTGTATCACATGGGGATACTGCATTCGGAGATGGTTAGCAAGGTGAGCGCTAGTATGTAACTTAAGAAAGGGATAAGATTGTCATGACCCGACCAGGTCCTAGCTGTAGTGGGTATCTCAAGTCTAGTAAAGACTGGACGCCACCCCCTAGACCTAACCAAACAGAACATAATACCCTCAATAGCGGATGAATCTCAAACATATAACAAGATAACATAAGATAAGCTCAAAAAAAAATTTAAGACATGTCTATAATCGATGACCAACCAAAACAACCAACTGAAAGTTCCACCTAAGTCTACAGTAATCCACAAAGTCATTTAACAAAACCAAAATAAATAAAGTGTGTAGACATGCCCCGAACCCTAACAATGAAAATGACAATGTTAATGATAATGTAAACTCTTAATTCTAATCAATGAATGGAAACTGATGATAAGAAAAGTAGAAGTATATTTGGTGCCCGCATCACGTGGGGATAAATATCCAAAGATGGTTAGTTGATTGAGCACTAGCATGTAACTCAGGAATAGGGGATAAAATAATGCAAATTCAAATCTATTTCAAAACTATGTGAACATCATCATATACATACATAAATAATATGTCAAGAAAGGGAACAAGGATTAGTATGCACATTAAAATGTTGGCTTGGATTTGTGTATCTCAACCGTCATAAGAAGGCACCCATGGGTTATATGGGTCCAGCTCTTCCCTGGCTGGAAGGGCCCTAGACCGTGTAGTCGAATGAACCAGAGAATGTAATGTAAGTATGCACCATTAGGGACTTGAACCAGCTGGCATACTAAGGTAACTGAAGCACACAATCATGTAATATAATATGATGGACTCAAACCTCCCAATCATATAATAATAATGAGGACTCGAACCATCCAGTTATTTAGACCCCTACATCGACAATCACCATTTCTAGTATTGGTCTCTCAGGACCTCTTCTTTCACAACTTAGATGCACAACCCTCATTAAATCCCAACTAAATTATTTATCAGACATTCATATTCATTGAACCATAATACATATTTAGGCATACACTGTTGGTATCGTCATTGATGTGTAGTGAAATTACCACTCATTCGCACGAAACATTCGTGCACATTACCATGATTTAAATATTTAAATGAAACATATGTGTAAATAAATGTACTAATATCCATATTTTGTAGGTAAACAGGGCATGAGATGGAAAGATATAGATTTAAGCTAAAAGAGGATCAAAGAGGGACGAGAAGTGCAAAAGTTGGAAAACCTGTGCATACTAGGCCTCAGGTACTATGATCGCGGAGTAGCCACCACAATCACAGTAAATTAAAAAGTCAGCAAGCTACGATCACTTAAAGAATTCAGCGATCATGGAGCTGAGATCATGGCAGATCCATACGCGATCGCGAGACAGCGGGATTTTCAGACAGGGGCAAAGTTGTAAAAAAACATAGTCGGTGCTAAATTACCATTTAAAAGTATTAAAACCATGATTACAAAAATCATTCTACAACCCTATCTCCTATTCTTAGTTTAGGGTTTTTGTAATTTTTTGGAGCATGGAGCAAAACTTGTACTAATCTTGAGCTAAGAAGACATTAGAGTGACTTTAAAGTGTAGATTTGGTATCACCCAGTAAAGATTCATTGGATTCTAAAGTGTGGTTTTCCCTTTCTTTATTTTCTTATGGAATACTTTGATGGAAATATTGGTTTATTTGTGTTTATTATCATAAAGATTAGCTAGATCTACCTCTTCGCATTATGCTAGAATCGGTGCAATTATGTGTGGGTTGTGATTCATATGTGATTATGCTTGTTTATTTATGATGACCCGATTTTTGAATCATGATAGTACCTACCACACCCCGTCGGTAGGTAAGTCAATACTGTAACCTGGAGCTAATGCAATGGGTTTCCTTGGTAGAAACGTCCAACATAGACCCTATATGCGAACACAATATAAATAATAACATTCCATAACTAAAGACAACCGATATTCAACTACAAATCCCAAGACCTGATAGTATTAGTACAAGAACGTCTAGACTTAACAATGAATTTACAACTCAAAGTCAAATATGACTTAAATAATCTCATATATTTGTCTTAAAAATAAAAGAAAAATAAAGATAGAGGGGAAAGAGGGCAACTAGAACTCCAAGAAATCACCCTGTCTTCGAATGATCAATGCGGCACGAATTTGACTCAAAAAAAATAACAAAAACCTGGGTCTGTACCAAAAAAGTACAAAAGTGTAGTATGAGTACCAAAATACCAGTACTCAGTAGGCATCATCAGCTGACTAAGCAAAATTATAATATAAAAATGATATAAAGTGAGATAATAACTTAAAGTCAAGGTATAGGATCAAATAGAATCTTTTTCAATATCACTATAACAATAGCTATACCACTAAGACAATAGCATGACATACTATATTAGTCGACTTCATAATTGTCATATCAAATGAGTATTATTTTAGAAGCGTAAAGTCATATACCAATTATCAATCATGTCATTTCATATTCAAAACATACACATCACTAAAGTATAAAACACAAGACTTACTACGACGTCCCATACAATCGGGAAGTATTCGTGAAAAACCACAACCAAGAACTTATTGCGGCATCCCATACCACCAAAGAGTACACCAAAAGAATACAATATAAAGAACTCATCACAGCGTCCCATATCACCCAAGAGTACACCAAAATATCAACCAATAATACAATAAAACACAACTAATCCACACTTGTCGAAGCCGCGGGTGGCACAACCCTTCTATGGCTTATTATTGAGAACCACACCCAATATCCATACCATTCTTCAATCACAATGAAACTAACATTGTTGTAGCATAGTTATATAGTTACTAAACCTCTAGATTATTGATAAACTCCATGTTTTAGTCTATAGAAGTGTAATACCCCAGAAAATGTTTTCATTGAAATTTTGTGCGTAAATGTGTTGGGATCCTATCTTTGACAATGACTTATAATTTTTTTGTGTGTTATTTCTTGGATTTTGACCCACCATTGTGTAGAGCATCGAATAATATTTCTAACGATATGTGGATCACCCAAAACGGACTCTCGAGCGATGAGTTATGACTATTCCGATCAAACTACGACCATTCCGATCGAACTGTGAACAGTAAAATATGTAGGAAACAAAAATACTGCAGCCAGGCAATTTTTTCGGTCAACTTCAAACGATCATAACTCCTTGTACATAATGAACTGTGTGAGCTTCTATATATCAACGAAAAGACCTGAGAGTCTTCTTTCCAATGAAATTAGTTTCATCTAATTTGGACATTGGGGTAAAAGGTTATGGTCAATTTACTTCAGCCTATCGGATAGATCACTGAAGGGCAGATTTGACATTAATTGATTTTTAAAGGTACTTTGGTCATTTCCCATTATGGTAACCCTCTATATATACCCCCTTTGAGCTGAGAATTATCATTTATTTTTTTCTCATTTCTCTTATATCTCTCTCTCAAAATATATGTATATATATAGAAGAGGAGTTAGGGTTAGGGTTTCAATTGGGAAAAATCGATTCAAGGATTCGCTTCGCAAATTGCTTCTGTCAATCTCTTCGACTACGAAATCTAAGGTATGAAAGAGTTTATCTATGGGCTCCTTTAGTCCATAGAGCTCACAAATCCCTTTTCAAAGGCTCAAGATACATGTGTATATATATATATATATATATGTGATTATACTTTCTAAATTATATGTGTTGATTGATAGAGATATAGCTGTGATTCTCATGGTGTGGAGAAGTATAAGTTTAAGAGATGTGATGTTTGAAGGCTAGAATGAGAATAGTATGTTTATTAAAGATTTGTGGATATTCATGTTATGTTTTAGAAGCTAAGCTTGAATCTTTGAAGAATGTAAGTTTGTGTACTCCAAACTAAGTATTAAGATGTGAGTGTGGTATTAGTAGCCTATGAAGAAATTGAAGCAAATAATGTGTTTAGTGAGACAAGAAGGTGTTGAAAAGAGTGTACGTATATGATGATGATTGTAGAGACTAAGGAAAGATAAGAGTTGTATTCCAAAAAGTAGCATTGGTATTGAATTTATGTTTTCAGGTGTAGTCTTTCTAGATGAATTAAGTTATCATTTTGTGCACCGTTGTACCTCAGACTCTAGAGTACATTGGTTGTAGTTCATTTTGAGGTTTAACCAAGTGTTCAAAAGTTTCTAACGATGACTTAAAGCTGAGAGAAGGATAATAGAGAAAGTGATAAGTCAGGCCCTCAGAATCTAGTAGTGGTGCCAGTAGGTATGGAAAAGCAGTAAAGGGAGATAGTTCTCGACCCATTCTTATTTCAGTGAAATATGTCTAGAGGGACATTGGGTCCCAAGGGGGAGATACCCCATAATGTTATAATAATTGCATGTGCATGCTCTTTCTATGATGTTAACCTCATTGTTCGTTGCATTTCTAGTTATGCTTTCGAGAATTTGGTATATTAGGTATCTACGTATTTAATATGCACGTTCAATAGAAAGGAACTCGAATTGTGGGCATATTTGAACATGTATTGAAGAGATTAGTTGGGTTATGATTCTGTGCATCTGAGATGCATGTGTGTTGTGAAAATTTACCCATTAGTGGGTTGTTGAATATTTTATACGATAGATGTTCATGACTAGTGAAAGTACGCAGAGTATTAGTTGATTCAGTCGTGTGGTTATGTTTTGAGATGTGTTGTTGTCTTGAATAAACCCAGTTGATTAGTGTTATTGATCAGGCCTTCACATTCGAGGACAAATATTTCCAAGGAGGAGATTATATAATACCCCAGAAAATGTTTTCGTTGAAATTTTGTGTGTAAATGTGTTGGGATCCTATCTTTGAAAATGACTTTTAATTTTTTTTTTTTTATGTGTCATTTATTGGATTTTGACCCACCATTGTGTAGAGCATCGAATAATCTTTCTAACGGTATATGTATCACCTAAAACGGACACTCGAGCGATGAGTTACAACCATTCCGATCAAACAACAACCATTCTGATCGAACTGTGAACAGTAAAATATGCAGGGAAACAAATACTGCAGCAAGGCAATTTTTTTTGGTCAATTTCAAACGATCATAACTCCTTATACATAATGAACTGTGTGAGCAGCTATATATCAACGGAAAGCCCTTAGAGTCCTCTTTCGAATGAAATTGGTTTCATCCAATGTGGACATCAGAGTAAAGGGTTATGGCCAATTTACTTCAGTTTATCAAATAGATCACTGAATGGCAGATTTGACATTAATTGAGTTTTAAAGGTATTTTAATCATTTCCCATTATGGTAACCCTCTATATATACCCCCTTTAAGCTGAGAATTGTCATTTATTTTTTTCTCGTTTCTCTTATATATCTCTCTCAAAATATATATATATATGTATATAGAAGAAGAGGAGTTAGGGTTAGGGTTCCAATTGGGGGAAAATAGATTCAAGGCTTTGCTTCGCGAATTGCTTCTGTCAATCTCTTCGGCTACAAAATCTAAGGTATGCAAGCGTTTATCTATGGGCTCCTTTCATTCATAGAGCCCACAAATCCTTTTTCAAAGGCTCAAGATACATATGTATATTTATATATATATATATATATGATTATTCTTTCTAAATTTTCATTGTGTATGTGTCTAGTATTCACATGATGGTTGAGATATATGTGTGGGATGATTATGTATGTTTATTGAAGTATATGTGTGTAGTATTTGTGTGATGGTTAGTGATTATGTTGTTGAAGTTGATGATATCCAAGAAGGGATCTTTGTATGTTTGTGGAAACTATGGTGGTGTGTGATGTATAAATATATGAAATGGGTGATTGAATACTTGTAATCTTGATGAATCCACCTATGCCTAAGAAGTGCATGTAAGGTGTTTGTGAAAATACCTAAGAGACTACAGATTTTGTTTTTATAACATAATAGGTCCAAAATTAATTGATTATGAATATATGATGATTTAAATTGTTAATCCTTGATTTATACTATTATTCCATTATTTCCTTGTTATGACTTGATAATTGGTATTGGAAATTTTATATCCCTACTATTGATTGATATGTCAAATATTTTCTAAATGTGAGTTGGATTGTGAATTGAGAAATGTGGATGTTGAAATTGAAGGATGATGGTGTTGTGGTGTATGCAATTGAGCATTAAACCTATGCCCTAAATGGTGCATGTAAGATGATTGCTAAAATGCCTATGTGAAGAAGAATTTAAGTATTTGACATGTTTGTTATCCAAATTATGATTTCATGCCATATCTATATGCTTAACTTATGTCTATCATATGTTTGACAAAATATTTAAGAGAATAGAAAACTATGCATTGTGGTTCATTAGGTCTTAAAAGATAAATTCATGCTTTGTTCCTATGGATAGTTGATTTCCTTGAATTTGTGGTGCGTTGTGGGTGTATGATTGAATGACATGATGAATTATTGAGGTAACTATGATGTTTGTGCATAGTATTTGTTGTGGACCCAAAGCATGCTCCCCACGTGTTCGATTGTATACTTATATGGAGAAATGAGGCCATCTGATTTGCTAAGTATGAAGTCCTCAGTTATTTGTTGCGTATGATGGCCTATGGGCCTGTTGTGTATAAGTTATATATCTTGTATTACTTTATGCTATTGTGTGTTGGGGGTACGTATGCCCAAAATAGTCTGCTGGTCTAGAGCCGGGTTAGTTTCACGGTAATCTCAATCGAGCGATGAATAATAAACTCTCGGTGAGTTTCAAAACTTGGGGAAAACTCAGTAATCTTAGAAATTATTCTTTATCAAATAATCGGGCCATGAAGCTTTGAAATCTTACATATCAATTCACTCTGTTCCAGACCTCTGTACATTTTGTGAGAGTAAACTTATCTTAAAAGTAAGTGGCAATTAGAAATACTCCATCAGAGAACAGAATCAAGCGAACTCTATCATGTAACTATGTGCCCCCATAGGTTGTGATCTTGAGGCTGATTTATGTAGTGATCACTAGTTAATAAAAGATTAAGGTCCTACTCTGATAGAAAGGATAGGACAGCTCTCCCCAACGTGGGTTGGACGTTGGACTTCATGTAGCTCACACGGTTTATGTCGGTTATGAGAGACTCCCAATGCGTGTGTGTGTATTCTCCTATCTAATATGAAAAATCTTATTCCTCTATCTTAGATGAAAACATATTTGTTTGAAAGACCGAGTTTGAGAAAGTCATTGTTTTTGAAAGATTTAATAAACATATATTCCAAAGAGAATGGTTGAGATTTGAATGTTTTGATGATTTGGAATCAATATGGAAGTGAATTGAGATTTTTTATGATGACTCACATGTTTCACCCAATATATTTTACTTTCTTATGATTATGATGATTTTAATTTGAGCTATGTGAGTCATTTATATCAGAATGCATAATTTTATAAATTATGATGATATTAAGATATAATTTTATATACGTTTCCATGGTACTGACCCACATATTCGTATGTGGGCTATATTTTTTTGGAATATAGGTACAAGGTATAATGTACATCTTCAGATCCAGTCATTTCGCAGCATCCAGTCAGCAGGTGATGAGTTCTTTTGATTCAAGGGCTTGATTTAGTTATACAGTTTGAGAAGTGTTGTATTTTCTTTATTCAATCCTGTTGTTTTGGGTTAGTCGGGAGTCATGACCCGGCTACCTACAGTCAGTACTAGTGGAGGCTTCATAAACAGTCAGTAGAAGTTGATGTATTCCATTTTAGTTTTGATTGTAAAAGCAGAGTTGTAATTTTGTAAATATAGTTTTGTATCTATCATATTCATAAAAGAGTCATTTTCCACAAATTTGTATAGATTTATACTTTTTGTTCAGCTACTTATGATTTATGCCAGTAGAAAAGTTAGGTTGGGGTGACTTGTGATCCTAAGCACCGTGTGACATCTTGGGACCCAATTTTGGGGTGTTACAAACTTGGTATCAGAGCACAGAGTTCAAGTGTCCTAGGGTGTCTATGAATCCATGTCTAGTAGAGTCTTACGGAATGATACGAAAATGTCTGTACTTTTCTTCGAGAGGCTATAGGGCATTTAGGAAATGTCTTCATTCTTTCAAGTCTTAAATCATGCTATAGAAAAGTTCTCCAAGAAACTTATACAGATTCTCATCTTACTCCAGTCAGGCCATCTCTGCCTTATTTCTAAGGTATCAAAAACAGTTGAGCTTCATTCTCTATAGATAGTTATGGGACTGTAAGAGAGATAGAAAGTATCCTGTCAGTACTTTTGAGTTCCAAAAACTGAAGTGCTTTATCAAGCCTGTAGAAATCGTGCACAAAGCCTGAGTCAGATGTGCTTTCAAATTTCTTCTCAAAATCCATAATGATAATCTATACTTCTCTATCTATCTCCTATCTTGAGGTAACATGTTTGGCAAGTTCCAATTTCCTCCCCAGATAATGCTCTTATATTTGTTGGCAGAAGTTTTAAAAGTTTCATAAATTGGCTTGAGAGGAACCTTCTAGTATGTTCTAAGTCCATGAAATTTGAGGTTATACCCTTGTTCTTTTGAGTAATTTATTAAGATAGAGTAAGATGTATTCTTAGATCGTTAAATGTTGTGTGTCAAGTTTCTATCTCTTGTATTATATAATCTTTTTATCATTATGTTTGTAAAAAATCAAAGTCTAGTGAATCTGTGGGATGCCTAGATTGAGGTTGTGGTTACCAACTGTTGAACACTCCTATTAAGTATTCGAAAGAATTAATGGGTGAAAGTTTGGTGTTTTGTGGAACGACTAGCATCAACATCAATACCCAAACCTACCCATATTTGGCTTGCTAAATTGATGTTTATTGCTAACACCCACATATCACTCCCTTAGTAATGCATAATCCCAAGATCCGTGCATAATTATTAAAACTCTAATTTTTCGTAGCCCTAAGTTTATACTAGAAAAAAAACAAAAAGAAATATTAGTGTAGATACCTATCTCCCCCATTTTTATCTTTTTGTATCATTAGTTGGAATTTAACTTGTATCTATTATTTCGAATCAATTTGATTTCCACTCACATTGTTCCTCGTGGATTCGACCCCGACTCCAAAGTTGGGTAAATATATTAACGACGACCGTCTTTCACTTAAATTGATATGTAATTTGGAGTTATCACTATCACAACACAATCTAAGCATTACAACAAGAATAACCATGCCCATTATGGAACCATTGTGCCATGAGTTAAAAATGATACCAAGCCCCCAAGTGGGTTTCACCTTTGGAAAAAGATTTTCAAAGACCAACCCATTGTTTAACTACCTTTAGGGTGTTATAACCCTCAAGCAACTTGAGTCAATCAATAAAATTTGGGGCTATAATTGAGCCTCAATGATTTAAGGGTTTTGAGTCAAGAAATCAATACGAAACTAGAAGAAATATTACCTTAGATTGTAGCAAGATTCAATTACACAAGTTGTTTAAGCTCCAATTTAACCCACAAAATTCACTTTGAAGAGTTTACACTCCATTAGGGTTTTAGCTTACGAGAGAGGCATAAAATGGCCTAATTTTTGGTAGAAACGAACTTTAAATAGGCTTTCCCAGCACTCAGGTCTTGTGGTTGCATCACCCACCTAGCCGCAATCACAGCACTACAGTTATGTCCTATCCTCTACGGTCGTGGTATCTTGGTCTATGCAAGGCATGGTTAAAGCTTTGAACTTGGTTCTAAGCTTTGGCCAATGCCTCGAGATCCATCCAGAGTCCGTTTTGAACAAATAAGATATGTAATCACATAGTTATCGACGATTTGGATGCGTTGCCGAGATTGGATATTGTATTTAGGGTCGATTACTAAAGTTTTTTCTTAGTGGTCATTTAGGACCAACGAAGACTTGAAATTGGGAAAGTGGTTCTAAAAACCAACTGAACCGTCAGGTAACCGAACTATTGGTCCCCGCAAGTCACTAATAACTTGGGATGGCTATGGAGAAGCTTTATCGGTGGAAATAAGCAAGAATACAGAAAATGACCTGAAGGGTCATTACAACATCCACTACTAAGGAACTTTTGTCCCTGAAAGTTAAATACATGAAATTACCTGAAGCCTCAGACAAGTGAGGGTATTGGACCCGCGTCTTACTCTTGATCACCCAAGTAGCCTCCTCTACTGGGCGATGGCTCCACTAATCCCTGACTACCAAAATCTCCCTAGTGTGCAGTCACCTCAA
This sequence comes from Capsicum annuum, assembly GCF_002878395.1. Taxonomy (NCBI): domain Eukaryota; kingdom Viridiplantae; phylum Streptophyta; class Magnoliopsida; order Solanales; family Solanaceae; genus Capsicum; species Capsicum annuum. The sequence continues at coordinate 174,925,602 of NC_061121.1, read as the reverse complement.
ATCACTAGCCAAAATAAGCACAGGCTCCTCCACAAAGGTCAACTAATCATCCAACTGGATTTAGTCCCATCTAAGCACATGTGAAGGATTAGGAATATGCTTCCGTAACATGGAGACATAGAAAACCAGATGAATAGTGGCAAAGTCTAGAGATAAAGCTAACTTATAGGACACCTTGCCAATTACTCGGAGAATCTCATAAGGACCAATATAGCGAGGGATAAGCTTACCCTTCTTCCCAAATCTCATCACACCTCTCATAGGTGAAACACAAAGGAACACACGATCACCAACTCCAAATCTCAAGGAACGGAGTCTACGGTTGGCATAGGTCTTCTGCCTACTATGCGCTACTTTCAACCTATCCTGAATCATCCTGACTTGATCTAATAAATCCTGAAGGAAATCTATACCATAGGGTCTAACCTTGGAAGTGCTAAACCATCTTATAGGGGAATGATACCTCCTACATACAAAGCCTTATGAGGTACTATCTCAATACTCGAATGATAATTTTTGTTATAGGCGAACTCTATCAATGCTAAGTGTTGATCCCACTAACCTTTAAAATCCAAAACACAGGATTGGAGCATATCCTCAAGCACCTGAATAGTCCACTCAAACTAACCATCCATCTACGGATGAAAAGTTGTACTTAAATCCACTTGAGTACCCAACTCCTCCAGAAATGCCCTTCAAAACCTAAAAGTAAACACAAAACCATGATCTAATATGATAGACACAGGGACCCCATGCAAATAAACTATCTCTCTAAGATGAATTTAGGCTAATCTCTCAGCAATGAAGGTCATCTGAATAGGAATGAAATATGCTAACTTGGTCAAACGATCCACAACAACCCAAATACCATCGTGACTATAGGAAGTATGAGGCAAGACACTAATGAAGTCCATGGTGATTCTTTCCCATATCCACTCGAGAATGGGCAATCTTTAATTCAATCCACCTGGACGTTGATGCTTGGCCTTAACCAACTAACAACATAGTCAATAAGCTACAAGTCTGCCATATCTCTCTTTATACCTCCCACCGGTATAACTGTCTCAAATCTTTGTACATTGTGGCTATACCGGGATAAAAAAAATATCTAAAATTATGAGCCTCATACAAAATCGAATGAATTAAGTCATCAAGTTGGGGAATAGAAATATGACCCCAAAATCTCAAGATACCCTCAGAATCTATGTTGTATCTCCAAAACTCACCACTCACTACCCGATTATAGAGAAGGCACAACTTACTATCCTCAAACTGACGGTCACGAATCTGGTCAAACAAGGAGGACCTCGCCTCCACACAAGCCAAAATCCTCGTAGGATCCAAAATATCAAGGCAAACTATATAATTTGCTAAGGACTAGATTTCCCATGCCAAGAACCTCTGAGAAACTAAAATACAAGACAAACTACCCATACTCACTGCCTTGCGACTCAAGGTATTCGCCACATATTTGCCTTACCTGGATGATACAAGATAGGCATAACGTAGTCCTTTAGCAACTCCATCCACCTACGCTGGCTAGCATTCAGCTCTAGCTGGGTCAAAAGATATTAAAGACTATGATGATCAGTGAAAATCTCACAATACGTAGCATATAAGTAATGCCTCCAAATCTTAAGCGCGAAAACTACCTACGCCAACTATAAATCATCGGTGGGGTAGTTGCGCTTATGCACCTTAAGCTGTCTAGAAGCATAGGAAATGGAACGACCCTGCTACATCAACACACAACTAAAACCAACACCAGAAGTATTACAAAACATAGTGAATCCCTCTTTATCAACTGGAAAAGCTAATACCAGGGCTGATGTGAGATAATCCTTAAGCTTTTCAAAGATCAACTCACACTTCTCAAACCATTAGAAGAGAACTTCCTTCTGGGTCAATCTAGTCATTGGGTTGATAAGGTAGCAAAACTCTCAACAAAGCATCTATAATAACCAGCCAACCCAATAAAATTTTAAACCTCAGTCGGAGACATAGGCCTAGCCCAATCACGAATCACTAAAATCTTAGCTGGGTCTACCATAACACCCATCTTGGACACCATTTATCCAAAAAAAGAAACTGACTCATTCCAAAACTCACACTTGGAGAATTCGGCAAATAGCACATGCTATTACAAAACCTGGAGCACAACTCTCAAATATTACGCATGGTCCTCACTACTCCTCAGATATATAAGAATATTTTCAATGAACATAATAACAAAGGAATATAGATAAATTCTAAACACACAGTTTATCAAGTCCATAAATACAGCTGGGGCATTAGTTAATCCAAAAGACATCACCAAAAACTCATAGTGACCATAACGGGTCCTAAAGGCTGTCTTCGAGATATCCTCAGCCCAAATCCTAACCTGATGATTATTGGACCTTAAATCTATCTTAGAGAATAAAGCTGCACCATAAAGTTGGTCGAACGAATCATCAATGCGAGGCATAGGAAATAGTTCTTCATCGTCAGCTTGTTAAGCTGTCTATAATCAATACACATCCGCATCGAACCATCTTTTTTCTTTATAAACAAAATATGGGCTCCCTACGGGGACACACTCGGTCTAATGAACCTCTTTCCAACAAGATCCTAGAGTTGAGATTCAGCTCTTTAAGCTCTACAGGAGACATATGATAAGGTGCCATAGAAATAAATCGAGTTCTAAGCTCAAGATTAATAGCAAACTTAATCTCACGATCAGGAGAGATACCAGGTAGATCATCGGGAAATATATCAAGAAACTGGCACCCAATAGGAATAGAGTCAAGCGTCAGACTCCCTACAAGGGTATCACATACATAGGCAAAATAAGACTCAAAACCCTTCAGTATATGTCGTCTAGCACAAATATAAGAAATAATCCCCATTGGCTCATGGCTAATCACTTCTTACTATATGACTAGGGGTATGTTGGTTACAACTAAGGTAACGATCTTGGAAAAATAATCCATGACTGTATGGTAGGGGGATAACCAGTCTATGCCCAGAATCACATCAAAATCAAACATATCCAGAATAATAAGATTAGCGTAAGTGTCAACATCACTAACTTTCACAACACATAGAATACCCGATCCACTACTAAAGAATCACCTACGGGAGTAGATATATGAAATAGCATAGATAATAAATCCCTGGACAACTCCAATTGCGATGGACCTTCAGACTTGTGATGGACCATTGTTTCGACCGTCCAACCCCCGTTCAGTATTTTTAACTCATTGTAACAAGTGGATTTTGGGTATTTTCCATTTTAACCCTCATATATATTCCAAACGAACTTGATAGCCTCATTATATCCCAAAATATCCAAAGGCTAGGGTTTCTTCCTCCAAAGCAAATCTAAAACCCTTCTCCAAGAAATCCAAGAACGCACTATGGATTCAACAAATTGAGTTGAGATTTGACTTCCCCAAGTTCAAAGGTTGCAAAAACTCTTTCTCAAGAGTAAGAAGAAGAGTTTAGAGCAAGTTCATCCATTCAATTTCATAATCTAAGGTATGTGGGGTTTTGAACATGGGTAATTCTTTCACCCTTGTACCCAAAGGCTTATTTAAACTATAATTCTCTGAAATTTATAAAATTTTATATGAAATTGAGTTGGGTTTTTTCACCCATTGTTATTGGTTGCAAGATTTCGATGTTTCCCTTGAGTTGAGAGTCTAATGGCATGACTTTTACAAGTTTTATTGAAAAATTGCAGCTGAGTCTATACCCCATAATTTTAATCCTTGAGAAGTTAATACTTGAAATATTTGAGATATTGAGGTATATGAGTATGTTGAAATTCTGAGACAAATTGCTGAAATTTTCAGATTTCAACATGATTTATGAATCTATATGCTATCTATTATGCTTTTGATGAGTTTTCACTTGAGATTGAATTATGTGTCATTAAGATCTACTTGAGACTTGAGATTTTATGAAATCTTGTGCTATAAGCACCCATGATTTGAGTATTCTGAGATTATTGAGAAATGTTTTGACCTAATGGTCATTGAGTTTTGAAAGTCACTCTACTGCATGAGATGACAGATTTGATTATTGGGTTCTTATTGAACCATGAAATTATTCTAAAGTGGATTTTCATGAGATGAGCAAGATAGTCTAAAGGGAGTAGTATTTAGCACTGAGTGAGTAAGTTACTACGCTTTCTTACCCCAAAACTATATGCCACCATAGGTTGGGCCTGAGGCCAAGTTTATGATTATCATTGGGCCTAAGGCCGAGTAGATATTAGAACCGAGACCGAGTTAATATTAGAACTGAGACCGAGTTTGTTTAGTGATCACTAGACCTAGGTTATACTCCTTAGAAAGAGTATGACGCCTCTCCCTAATGTGAGGTCTCTTTTTTAGAAGGACAAAACGTTGGACTCCATGTAGCTCACATGATTTGTGTTGGTTAAGAGAAACTTTCTAAACTAAAGTATTTTCCATTGAGATGAGATATTTTTCCTTTAAAACTAAATTACTTTCCCTTGATATGAGTATTTTTCCCTAAAGCTTGAAAAGAGATATTTTCCTAATGCAAATGAAATGTCTTTAAGTATGTTCCAAAGTTATATGATTTTAAATTCTAAGTATTTGAGTTCAAAAGAGTTATGAGTTCTTGAGCTTTGAAGAAGTTTTACTCTCTATGAGACATATTAATGAGTTGATAGTGTGATCTCATCTTTGCCATTGAGCGACGGATGATCCGACGAACCATCAGACCTATGACAAACTATTGCTTCGACCATCGCATCGAGGAAGTGTGTCCCATTCCTGTCTAAAATGAGACAGATAACCCGATGGACCATCAGAATTTCGACAGACCATCTCTTTAACCATCATAGCCCCTATTCAGTGTTTTTAACTCATTTTAACAAGGGGCTTTTGGGTCTTTTCCCTTTTAACCCTCAGATATATTCCAAACGAACTTGATAGCCTCATTATCTCCAAAAATATCCAAAGGCTAGAGTTTCTCCCTCAAGAACAAATCTAAAACCTTTCTCTAAGAAATCCAAGAACTCACCATAGATTCTACAAGTTTAGTTAAGATTTGAGTTCCCCAAGTTCAAAGGTTGCAAGAACTCTCTCTCAAGAGTAAGAAGAAGAGTTTAGAGCAAGCTTGTCCATCCAATTTCATAATCTAAGGTATGTGGGGTTTTGAAAAAGGGTAATCTTTTTACCCTTGTAACCAAAGGCTTATTTACACTACAAATCTTTGCAATTTATGAGATTTTACATGAAATTGAATTAGGGTTTGTAATGCCCCGCATCTTGGGCTATAATATAGACAATGATTCTTATGTGTTGATAAATCCCGAAGCCATAAAATCCTATGCCAATACGGCATGTTAATTATTTGTGTAGCATGTGAATCCATTCAAGCTTGAATTTAGACCATAGAGGTCCTTCAACTCAAGGATGAGTTGAAACTATTTCGATTGATTAAGATTTATTGGATGTTATTATTTGTGTCAGATTCCATACCCATAACTCGCTATATATGTTGAATTAGAGAGCCTTCTATGTGTCAAATGATAGGTCTTTGAGTTATCTTTCCAACGATACCAATTTTGCTAGAATCCAACACCCGAGCAAAAAGTTATGGCCTTTCAAAGTGATATGCGTCGCCTAACCAATCGCCCATGGCCACTGGAAAGCTTAGGCGATAGCCTACACGGCGCCTACGTAAACATAGGTAATAGCCTAGGCGGCGCCTATGTAAACATAGGCGATGGGATGGGCAGCGCCTATGTAAAGAATTCAAGTGACTTAAACACTCTATTTTTGGGGCAAAATGGTCCTTTTCCACCCTTACTTAGCCCTAAAACACGAAATTCAGTTCCAAGGACCCCAAAATACACCTTCAATCATCAAAAGTGCTCAAGGATTCTCCTTAGAGTTTTTAAAATAAAAACCCAAGAAACTCAAGATTCAATCGGGGGTTTTAGGAACTAATTGTATATTTGGAATCCTCTCAGTGTAGGCTTCGAGAAGCATGTGATATTCATAGTTATCGAGGTACGTGGGGTTATCTCAAAAATCTCATGGGCTTTAAAAATTCATGCTTTCAAATGGGGGTTTTGACATTACGAATATGATTATGTTTTAAATGTTTCATGCTATTGATTTGGCCCTTAGGCCTACTCCCAATGTGATTTACTATAGGATATATGTTTATGTATGTATTCCGAAAAGATGCTAACTTCAGAGCATGAATAATATGAAATTTCCTCTCTTGATGTGAATTTGTTTTAAATGTTCATATGATGTAAATTATTTGAAAATATCTTGAAGAGCATGACATAAAATGTTCTGAGAATTGATATGATTTTGACTAGAAAACGAGAAGGTTATTTCATGTTGAATACAATGGTTGGATAAGAAAATTGATGTGATATTGGTAGCTTGCAATCGGGTATGATGATACCCTACAAAATATGATATGTGATTGAATTAGATGAAATTTGAATGCATTAATTTTACATAAGATAGGTAGATGCCCGAAGAAGGCATTTGAGTCTAAGGGCTCATCGCTGGAAACCGTGTTTGCCATCACGAGAATGTGGTACCAGGCTAAGTGATCTTGAGTACTTGACTTTATGTCATTCCTAAATTGGGAATATAGGTAGGAGCCCGAGCTAAGTGATCTTGGGCACTAATATTGGGTCAAGACACCATGCTTCGTGGTCTTGTGTGTCTCTCCCTCACTTATACTCTAATCTCAGTGGCAACCGTGGTATGACAGTTGGTGTTAATTATGTAGGGTATTCCATCTAGCTCAGTTGCATTTCATTGTTGTTGAGAAACTATTGCATTATTCCCATGTGTTTTCAAATGATTTTATATGAAATTGCTTTATAATGGCTCTCAACTATATTTTGTAAAAATATTATGTTTTGTTTTGATATCTCTACGTGCCAATACTTTTATGCTGACCCCCTCCCCTCTCCAACCTCTCAGGTTTAGAGGCCCAGTCTAGGGGTTAAGAGAATCAGTAGATCATTCAGACAGAATTGCAGAGACAAGTGGTGAGCCTTCTATGTTTCAGAAGGTCTTATGTCCTGCGGTCCTTTTATCTTATATTTAGTTTTGGGATCTACTGGGGTCCTTGTCCCAGTTTATATACAGTTACTTGACTCAGTCATTTGTTAGAGATTTTCGCAAAAATTTGTTTAAAGATTGATTGATGTAGGGGGAATTTTATTTCCCCATTATTGTTTCTTTTTATATTTATGACCATGTTTCTGAATTATTATGTTTCTTCTGCATTACTTTGATCATATGAATTAGGTGTATGATTACTAGACAGATAGGGGTATTTGGGGCCTCCATAGTTCAAAATACTCATCATGGCCAGGCCCTGGTCTGGGTTGTGATAAACTTGGTATCAAAGCACAGTTCATGGTCCCAGGGTGTCTGTGAAATCACATCGGGTAGAGTCTTGTTCATGGGTGTGTATCGCGCCACACTTATAAGCAGGAGGCTACTAGGCATTTAGGTAATGTTTCCCTTCTTTATGATTTAGTCCATGCTTCAGAGTCTGAACTATCCCCTAATCAATGATCACTTGTGTTTCAGAAACACAGTTATGCCTCAACATCGTATCATCAATCCAGAATGCTCAGGCAAATGAGGTCTGTCCCACCCATGGGATGCGGACCCGTAACAGAGCTCATACCCTACAACTTTTCCCTACTCTGGGAGTCCCTCCAATCCTGACTAGTCCGCCTCGGTCTCCGCAGACTAATGTCAACATCCCCTAACTGCTCAGGGAGATATTTCAAATACAGAATTCAGGCGTTCTATTAATATATTAACACAGTTGGTAGCTAACCAGGATCAACGATTGGAAGATGTTGGGTCTGCATCTATTACGTCTGAGGCTACTAGAGTCGGACATTTCATAAAAATAAACCCACCTAGGTTCACTGCCACTAAGGTGGAGGAAGATCCACAGGTGTTCATGGATGAGATGGAAAAGATCTTTAAGGTGATGCATGTGGATGGGGTTAAAGGGGTGGAACTAGCAACCTAGCAGCTCAAGGACGTTGCAAATCAGTGGTATGCCGACTGGGAAGATGCAAAAGGTGAGAGTGCTGAGCCCACAGTTTGGGGTGAATTTGTGAAAGCTTTCTTTGATCGATTCTTTTCTTTAGAGTTAAGGGAGACCAAAGCGGAAGAGTTTATGACTCTAAAGTAGGGCAGTATGAGTGTTTAGGAGTACACTTTGAAGTTTAATAAACTAGCCTGCTATGCACCAGAGTTGACTAGTAATATGAGAGCTCGGATGAGGAAATTTGTATCTAGCCTTGCTGATAACTTAGTACTTAAGTGCCAGGGGGCTATGTTGAATAACGGGATAGACTTTTCTCGACTAACCGTTCATATGTAGCAGATGGAAGAGAAGAAGATAAAGATTATTGAATCTAGAGAGAAAAACAGACAAGCTAAGAGAGCTAGATCTATGGATCAGCACCAAAGTTAACTGCAGAGTGATAACTGGGGTAATAAGTGGTCGAAGAAGAAGAAGTTTTGGAATAATACATAGTCAGCAGCCAGCGCCCCAGCACCCAGACCACCGACAGATAGACAAACTCATAGTTTTCAGACTCCTCAGGGATCCAAAGCTCTAGGTACATGGTCTTAGGGCAGTGTGGCCCAGCAGCATCGTACTTATTTGCGGTGCAAGTTTTGCAGAAGGAATCATCTAAGAAAGTGCTTGTTTGAGGGGAAAAACTGCTATACTTATGCCAAAGTGGGTTACCTCCAGACAGATTGTCCTTCTGCTGGAGGAAATACGGGGGAGGGAGCAGGGTGCTAAGTCCCAAGCCGCCTCCATAGCTCCTCTTCCTAAGGGTGCCCCTTCAGCTGCTGGGAGTGGTCGCAACCGGTTATATTCTTAGACTAACTGCCCTGAGGCAAAAGCTTCACCAGATATTGTCACTGGTATGTTACGAATCTTTTCTCATGATGTTTATGTATTGATTGATCCCGGGTTTACTTTATCTTATGTGACCCCTTATGTGGCTGTTGGTTTCGGGTTTGAGCCCAAAGTTATTGTAGAACCCTTCTCTATTTCTACTCTTGTAGGTGACTCTGTTGTTTCTAGAAGGGTGTATAGAAATTGTGTCATGTCTATTCATAGTAGGGAAACTGTAGCAGACCTTATGGAACTTGATATGATAGATTTTGATGCCATCCTTGGGATGGACTGGCTCCATTCATGCTATGCCACACTCGATTACAAGACCCAAAAGGTCACTTTTTCTTTCCTGAATGAGACACCAATTGTATGGGCAGGGAGTTTTGTGGAACCTAAAGGTCACTTTATCTCTCATCTTAGAGCCCGAAAGCTTTTCTCCAAAGGCTGTATGTACCATCTAATTCGAGTAAAAGATTCAAAACTTTAAAATCTTCCTCTGCAGTCAGTCCCTGTAGTGAATGAATTCCCAGAAGTCTTTCCCGAAGATCTCCCAAGGATACCCCCTGATAGGGAGATAGCTATTGACATTGATGTGTTGCCAGACACCCGTCCTATTTCTATTCCGCCATATAGAATGGCTCCCACGGAACTAAAGGATTTAAAGGAACAGCTTGCAGACCTCCTAGACAAAGGTTTTATTTATCCTAGTGTTTCCCAATTGGGTGCACCCGTGCTCTTCGTGCGAAAAAAGGATGGTCGCTTCGTATGTGCATAGACTACCGCCAGTTGAATAAGGTCACGATCAAAAATAAATATCCTCTTCCTAGGATTGACGACCTTTTTGACCAGTTTCAAGGTGCCAAGTGTTTTTCAAAAATAGACCTTCGTTCAGGTTATCATCAGTTGAAAGTTAGGGACTCAGACATACCTAAGACAGCCTTCCAAACCCGATATGGTCACTACGAATTTTTAGTCATGTCCTTCGGGTTGACTAACGCCCCTGCAGCCTTCATGGATCTTATGAATAGAGTATTCTTTCAGTTTCTTGACTTGTTCGTCATTGTATTTATTGATGATATTCTGATCTATTCTAAGAGTAAAGAGGATCACGCCAATCACCTCCGAATTACTGTTCATACCCTTAAGGATCATCAGCTGTATCCCAAATTTTCTAAGTGTGAATTTTGGTTAGATGCTATTGCCTTCCTAGGGTATATTGTGTCCAGTGATGGGATAAGAGTAGATCCCCAGAAAGTTGAAGTAGTGAGAAAATGGACCAGACCCACGACTCCAACCGATATTCAAAGCTTCTTGGGTTTGGCGGGGTATTACCGAAGGTTTGTAGAGAGTTTTTCTTCCGTAGTTGCTCCGCTTACAAAATTGACTCAAAAGAAGATGAAGTTTGTGTGGTCTGACTTGTGTGAAAATAGTTTTGAGAAGTTGAAGGACAAGCTGACTACTGCTCCTGTTTTGACCCTTCCCAAGGGTGTAGATGATTTTGTGGTTTATTGTGATGCATCCCGTGTGGGACTTGGTTGTGTATTGATTCGGCGTGGTAAGGTGATAGCTTAAGCATCTAGGAAGTTAAAAGTGCCTGAGCGCAATTACCCAACTCATGACTTAGAGTTAGCAGCCGTGGTGTTTGCACTTAGAATCTGGAGGCACTATCTCTAGGGAGTGCAGGTTGATATTTATACTGACCATAAGAGTTTGCAGTATGTTTTCTCACAGAAAGAATGGAACCTTAGGAAGAGGTGTTGGATGTCACTTTTGAAAGACTATGATATGAGTCTGTATTACCATCCAGGCAAGGCAAATGTTGTAACTAGAAGAAGAAAAGAAAGAGATGGTGAAGGATATTCACCGCCTTGCAAATCTGGGAGTGCGACTCTTAGAATCCAAAGATAGATGGGTGATTGTTCATGAGTTAGCTAAGTCATCCCTTTGTGCTGATGTTAAGGAGAAGCAGGTTGAAGATCCCATCTTGATGCAAATCAAGAAAGATGTGGGTCAATAAAAGGTTATGTCGTTTGAAATTGGTGGTGATGGTATTATGAGATTTCAGGGTACGTTGTGCATTCTAAATGTTGATGGGCTACGGGAAAGAATCCTTAATGAGGCACACACTTTAAGGTATATTGTTCACCCAGGCTCTACTAAGATGTACCATGATCTGAAAACCGTGTATTGGTGGAATAACATGAAACGTGATGTAGCTGATTTTGTGTCCAAGTGTTTGAACTGTCAACAAGTGAAGGTAGAACACATGAGGCCAGGCGGTACTTCCCAAGAGATAGCCCTATCTTTATAGAAGTGGGAGATGATAAACATGGACTTCATTACAGGACTTCCGAGATCCCAAAACCAGTATGATTCTATATGGGTGATTATAGATTGGTTGACGAAGTCAGCCCACTTTTTGCCCGTGAGGACTAATTATTTGGAAGAGGGTTATGCTAAGATTTACATTAATGACATAGTTTTGTTTCATGGGGAACCAATGTCCATTATATTCGATAGAGGTACGCAGTTTTCATCTCAGTTTTGGAGATCTTTTCAGAAGGGTTTAGGTACACAAGTGAATTTGAGCACAGCTTTCCACCCTCAGACGGATGGGCAAGCTGATCATACCATTCAGACCCTCAAAGATATGTTGAGGGCATGCATCATTGATTTCAAAGGTAGTTGGGTAGATCACCTACCACTGGTTGAATTTGCTTACAATAATACTTACCATGCCAACATTAAGATGGCTCTTTTTGAGGCTTTGTATGGGAGGAGATGTAGGTCTCCGATAGGATGGTATGAAGTGGGTGAAACTCAGTTGTATGGGCCTGGTCTTGTTCATCAGGCGATGGAGGAAGTGAAGATCATTAGTGAATAACTCAAAACTGCTCAAAGTCGTTAGAAGTCCTATGCCGATGTTCGGAGAAGAGAACTAAAGTTTAAAGTTGGTGATTGGGTGTTTCTCAAGGTTTCTCCTATGAATGGAGTTATGTGGTTTGTAAAAAGTGTTAAATTGAGCCCTCACTACATAGGGCCATATCAGATTCTGAAAAAGATTGGTACAGTTGCTTATGAGCTGGAATTGCCTGCAAGTTTGGGTTCCTTTCATCTCATATTTCATGTATCCATGTTGAAGAAATACATTGGAGATCATTCTTTGGTATTGCCAGTAGAGGGTATCAAAGTGACAGACTCCTTGTCTTATGAAGAAGGGCCTATTGAAATTTTAGATCGCTAAGTTCAAAAGCTGAAGAGCAAAGAGATAGCCTCAGTAAAGGTACTATGGAGGAATCAGAAAGTCAAAGAAGCAACTTGGAGTCAGAAGATGACATGAGAATTACATATCCCAATTTGTTTTCTTCGATCGAGGATAAGATGGAAGGTACTATTCCTATCTAATCTTTCCTAATCCTTTATTATGCTTGAAATCGTGTCTTTCTATGTCCCACATCATCATTTGGGGACGAATGATCCTAAGGGGGGGATAATGTAATGCCCCACAATTTGGGCTACAATATAGACCATGATTTCGATATGTTGATAAATCCTAAAACCATAAAATCCTATGCCAATACGGCATGTTAATTATTTGAATAGCATGTGAATCCATTCAAGCTTAAATTTAGACCATAGAGGTCCTTTAACTCAAGCATGAGTTGAAACTATTTTGATTGATTAAGTTATAGTGGACGTTGTTATTTGTGTCAGCTTTCATCGACCACAACTATCTGTATATGTCGAATTAGAGAGACTACTATGTGTCAAATGATAGGTCTTCGAGTTAGCTTTCCAACAATACAAATTTTACTAAAATCTGACACCCGCACAAGAAGTTATGGCCTTTCAAAGTGATATGCGTCGCCTAACCAATCGCCCATGGCCACTGGAAAGCATATGCGATAGCCTTAGGCGGCGCATATGTAAACATAGTTGATAGCCTAGGCGGCGCCTATGTAAACATAGGCGATGGGATGGGCGGCGCCTATGTAAAGAATTCAAGTGACTTAAACACTTCGTTTTAGGGCAAAATGGTCCTTTTCCACCCTTACTAAGCCCTAAAACATGAAATTCAGTTCCAAGGACCCCAAAATACACCTTCATTCATCAAAAGTACTCAAGGATTCTCCTTAGGGTTTCAAAATAAAAACCCAAGCAACTCAAGATTCAACTGGGGGTTTTAGGAACTAATTGTATATTTGGAATCCTCTCAGCGTAGGCTTCGAGAAGCATGTGATATTCATAGTAATCGAGGTACGTGGGGTTATCTCAAAAATCTCATGTGCTTTAAAAATTCATACTTTCAAATGGGGGTTTTGAAATTACGAATATGATTATGTTTTAAATGTTTCATGCTATTGATTTGGCCCTTAGGCCTACTCCCAAAGTGATTTGCTATAGGATATATGTATATACATGTATTCCGAAAAGATGTTAACTTGAGAGCATGAATGATATGAAATTTCCTCTCTTGATGTGAATTTGTTTTAAATGTTCATATGATGTAAATTGTTTGAAAATATCTTGAAGAGCATGACATGAAATATTTTGGGAATTGATATGATTTTGACTTGAAAATGAGAAGGTTATTCATGTTGAATACAATGGTTGAATAAGAAGAATGATGTGATATTGATGGCTTGCAAGTCGGGTATGACGATACCCTACAAAATATGATATGTGATTGAATCAGATGAAATTTGAATACATTGATTTTACATGAGATAGGTGGATGCCCGAAGAAGGCGTTTGAGTGTAAAGGCTCATCGCTGGAATCTGTGTTTGCCGACACGGGAATTTGGTACCAGGCTAAGTGATCTTGAGTACTTGACTTTATGTCATTCCCAAATTGGGACTATAGGTAGGAGCCCAAGCTAAGTGATCTTGGGCACTAATATTGGGTCAAGACACCATGCTTCGTGGTCTTGTGTGTCTCTCCCTCACTTATACTCTAATCTCAGTGGCAACCGTGGTATGACAGTTGGTGTTAATTATGTAGGGTATTCCACCTATCTCAGTTGCATTTCATTGTTGTTGAGAAACTATTGCATTATGCCCATGTGTTTTCAAATGATTTGATATGAAATTGCTTTATAATGGCTCTCAACTATATTTTGTAAAAAAATTATGTTTTGTTTTGATATCTCTGCGTGCCAGTACTTTTTTGTTGACCCCTTCTCCTCTCCAACCTCTCAGGTTCAGAGGCCCAGTCTAGGGGTTAAGAGAATCAGTAGATCATTCAAACAGAGTTGCAGAGACAAGTGGTGAACCTTCTATGTTTTGGAAGGTCTTATGTCATGCGGTCTTTTTATCTTATATTTAGTTTTGGGGTCCACTGGGGGCCTTGTCTCAATTTATATACAGTTACTTGACTCAGTAATTTGTTAGAGATTTTCGCAGACGGTTGTTTAGAGGTTGATTGATGTTGGGAGAACTTTATTTCCCTGTTATTGTTTCTTTTCATACTTATGACCATGTTTCTGAATTATTGTGTTTCTTCCGCATTACTTTGATCATATGAATTAGGTGCATGATTACCAGACAGATAGGGGTGTTTAGGGCCTCAATGGTTCGAAATGCTCGTCACGGCCAGGCCCTGGTTTGGGTTGTGATAGGATTTTTCACCCATTGTTATTGGTTGCAAGCTTTTGATGTTTCTCTTGAATTGAGAGTCTAATGACATGATTTTTACAAGTTTTCTTGAGAAATTACAGCTGGGTGTATACCCTATGATTTTAATCATTGATAAGTTAATAGTTGAAATGTTTGAGATATTGAAGTATATGCGTATGTTGAGATTTTGAGAGAAATTGCTGAATTTTCCAGATTTCTACATGAGTTATGAATCTATATGCTATCTATTATGCTTTTGATGAGTTTTAACTTGAGATTGAATTATGGGTCATTAAGCCCTACTTGATACTTGAGATTTTAGGAACTCTTGTACTATAACCACCCTTGATTTGAGTATTCTGAGATTATTGAGAAATATTTTGACCTAATGGTCATTGAGTTTTTAAATCCACTCTACTACATGAAATTACAGATTTGATTATTGGGTTGTTATTCAACCATGAGATTATTGTAAAGTGAATTTTCATGAGATGAGCGAGATAAACTAAAGGGAGTAGTATTTAGCACCGAACGGGTAAGTTACTAAGGTTTCTTACCCCAAAACTATGTGTCACCATAGGTTGGGCCTGAAGCCAAGTTTATATTATCATTGGGCCTAAGTCCGAGTTGATATTGGGCTCGAGGATGAGTTTGTTTAGTGATCACTAGACCTAGGTTACACTCTTTGGCAAGAGTATGATGCCTCTCCCCAATGTGAGGTCTCTTCCTTAGGAGGACAAAATGTTGGACTCCATATAGCTCGCATGGTTTATGTCGGTTAAGAGAAACTCCCTAAACTAAAGTATTTTCCATTAAGATGAGATATTTTTCTTTTAAAACTAAATTACTTTCCCTTGATATGAGTATTTTTCCCTAAAGCTTGAAATGAGATATTTTCCTAACGCGAATGAAATGCCTTCAAGTAGGTTCCAAAGTTATATGATTTTGAATTCCAAGTATTTGAGTCCAAAAGAGTTATGAGTTCTTGAGATTAAAAGAATATTTACTCTTCATGAGACATACGAATTAGTTGAAAGTATTGTTTAACGTTTCCTCTAGCCTATGGGTTATGAGAATAAGAGAAGATTACCGATTTCAAAGTTAAACTATGATGACTCACGAGATTTGTTTTACATGCTCCATTCTACATGATTCATGAGCTTTACATTTTATACTTATTCAAGACATGTGAGTCATTACTTATTGCATAAACTATTTGATTAAGGAGTATTGATGTTGTTTTATATAAATGCATGCACCCCCACGTACTCAGTACATTCCCAAGGGTTGATCCACATATATGTTTATGTGCTACATTGTCTTATAATGTAGGTTAAGGTGCTAAGTCCCATCCTCGTCAATGACTTTTGAGTACCTCTGTCTATATCCCTACAGTGGTGAGTCCTCATGGTTCGAGGACCATCATTCGACATTTCAGTATTTGAGAGACTATGTTATTAATTTCAGTTCATTTCGAGTCAGTTGGGGACCTGTCCCAATGGCTCTCTAGTTCATGGATTAGTAGAGGCTTTGTCAGACTAGTTATCTCATTGTGGTTGTGTTGAGGTTTCCTTTATTGTGGTCATTTGGACCGAGCATTTTCTCTGTATTTCCTTTCATATGATATGACTATGCTAGTATTTGAATTATTTCATCTTAAAATGAGAGTTTTTAGTAGAAACGAACTCAAATGGTTTCTTGGGGGTACTTGTAGTCTTAAGCACCGTACGACGTCCTGGGGGGCGATTTCGGGTGTTTACACTAGCGGCATACCAAAATCGCACCTGTGACTATCGTATCCAAAGTTTCAGCCTCAGGCCTAGCAGGTACTGCATACAACTAGCCACGCCTGCCACCTGGTTGGGCACCTGAACGATCACCTGCCCTGCCTGCCTGAGCACCACCTCAAGCACCCTGGTAACCACATTTATGACCTCGCGAACCACTTTTACTTAAGGGATAAACTGCCCTAATAGGAATAGCTCCCTGGATTAAAACAACTATCGCCTCACGACTAGGGCACTCTATAGAGAAATTAACAGGAAGTCCGCAAGTAAAACAAGACTCATGAGACGAACCAAAACTCACAGATTCGGGTGATCCAGCATAGTTATCATGCCTAGCATGGCTCATAGATGAACCCCTCACAGACTGATCACCACCCTTACTATGGCGCCCACTAGAAATAAGTTGATACCCATCAGCTACTTAAAGAGCTGGCTGCACTGGTCGACTGATCTAACCCTGAGGCTAAAAAGAGGGATGCAGAGGATGTCCAACATAAAGAGTACCACCTCTAAATGTGGAACTACTACAGCTCCCACCAAATCTTCCCTGAAACTTGGGCCTCTTATCACATCTCTCACACCATAAGTCCTCTATCACTCTAGGATGATCAGCAACCTCAGCAAAGGTTCTACCCATTGCAACTAAACTCTGAGTAACCATCTGAATATAAAGTCTCAATCTTCTCACAAAGGAGTGAACTCTCTCATACTCAGTTCCAAGATAGAAGTCGCATGTCTAGACAACTTATGAAAACGAGCATCATACTCGGTGACTATCATAGAACCTCGCTCCAATATAGAGAACTGATCTCTCAAATAATCTCTAAGGATACGCAGTATAAACTTCACATAGAACATCTCAGAGAACTAGGCTAAGAGAGAGAGAGAGAAAGATCCAACAGGTCTAGAACTCATAAAACCCTTCCACCAGTGTCTAGTAGACAATTCCAACTGAAATATGGTGTAGTCTATAGAACGAGTCTCAACAAGGCCTAACACATGAAGCCTATGCTCACAAGCAGTCAAAAACTCAAATGCATCCTCTCCAGGAGCACTAAGAAACCTAGGTGTAGCCTACCTCAAGAATCTACCCAACATCTTGTACTCCTCACCAGACATAGCAAGCTGGGTCACAACTGGCTGAACAACTGTCGGCTAAACAACTGCCGAAATAAGAGGAACCTCAACTCCAAAAGATTCAACTGTAGGTTGCACTCCTACCCCAGTAGACTATGAACTATCAACAATACCCAACAACTTAACCAAGCATCCCCTAAGCAAAGTAAAAGGGATGAATCCTGGTGGAACCTGGGCTGGTCCCTAGCCCACCACTGGCTAAGGTGGAGGAGTCTCTAGCTCGAGTGCAGAAATAAGACCTTGTGGAGGTATCCCCTGATCCCTAACTGGGGACACATCATTAGTTTGGGTCTCGAGACCCTTCTCATGTATCACTGACAAACGTGTCCTGGGCATCTATGAAAGAGTAAACTAAACAGAATATCGTAAGAACTAACTTAATTAAAGGGCTCCTAAGCATGTCCCATATCCTCCCAAAGATAGAAAACAAATGTCAATGTTTCGATCTGCAAGACTCTATTAGACACTTGTTCATGTACCAATAATACCGATGAAACCTGGCTCTAATATCAATTAGTCACAACCCAATTTCCAAATCATGATGGCACCTACCATACCCCACTGGTTGGTAAGCTGATACCATAACTCGGAGCTAATGTAATGGGTTACCTTGATAGAAATGTCCAACATGGACCCTATATGTGAACACAATATAAATAATAATATTCCACAACTAAAGACAACTGAAATTCAAATACAATCGTAAGACCTGATAGTATTAGTACAAGAGCATCTAGACTTAAAATATACTATACAACTCAAAGTCAAAGATGTCTAAAATAATCTGATACATTTGTCTCAAAAACAAAAGACAAATAAAGATAGAGGGGAAAGAGGGCAACTCAAACTCTAAGAGCTCACCCTATCTCCGAATGTTTAACACAGCATGAATCTAACTCAACTACGATAACTAGTACCTAGGTCTGCACCAAAATGGTACAGAAGTGTAGTATGAGTACCAAAACACGGGTACTCAGTAGGCATTATCATCCAACTGAGCTAAATAGTAATATATAAATGATATAAAGTGAGACAATAACTTAAAATCAAGTTATAGGATAAAACCTAAATCTTTTCCAATATCACTGTAACAATATCTACACTACTAAGGTAATAGCACGATATACTATATCAGTAAACTTCATAATCATAATATCAAATAAGTATCTTTTTTGAAGAATAAAGTCATATACCCAATATCAATAATGTCATTTCATATTCAAAACATACATATCACTAAAGTATAAAACACAAGACTTACCATGACATCCCATATCGTCGAGAAGTATATGCTAAAGAACATAGCGAAGAACTCATCACGGCATCCCATGCCACTAGAAAGTACACAAAAAGAATACAATACAAAAAACTCATCACGGCATCCCATACCACCAGAGAGTACACCAAAAGATCAACCAATTATATAATAAAGCATAACTTCTCCACACTTTTTGAAGCCGCAGGTGGCATAACCCTGTCGTGGCTTATTACCGAGAACCACACCCAATATCCACATCGAAATTTAATCACAACAAAACCAATATTGTTATAGCATAGTTATATAGTTACTAAACCTATAGCTCATTAATAAACTCGATGTTTTAGTTTATAGAAGTTAACCTCCATTTCCATAAGCCACTAGACTACAAGTCTTATAGTTACTAGTCATCAATTAAGGAACAACTACAAGTTACCCATACTATTCATTATGCATCTATCCTAAGGCCATTCTCTAACTAGCATTTCCATGGTATAAGTCACCCATTAAACCACCTCAACATCACATATTAGAAGTTGACCTAATGATTCATCATGCAATACTAAGTCTACTATTATTAAGCATATTACAACTTTAAGGACTATTTTCCATATTTTAAGCAAGTAATGTTCACCAAATAGTTTACTAGACTTTTAGTATTCAAGTTATAAACATTTAGTAGAATCCACTAGTTATCACATAAGCCACTTTACTAGGAAGAATTCCATAATAGTAACCATTAGTTCAAGTCAAGTAGATAGATTTACTAGATGCGCCTTTAGTTCTACACAAGATGACACAAATCAATTAGCCTTAACCCAATAATAGGCATAAATTACCTCTAGTTACCAATTAGAGTCAACAATGGTCACACCTCTTATTTAGTGAAAAGGGGGCAAGGAATGAATAATAATATACCAAGGAAAATATCATGTCCATCTTATATAAGTGGTTAGGCCTCGCAGCCTAACCTCATTATGTATTCAAGCATTTAAGTAAATTTGCCCCACATGGCATCATAACATCTTTACCTCTTTCAGATATACCGAGTATCATCTTAACATCATCATATCTGTTGAATTCACCAGGCATCATCATAACATCAACATATCCTCTAGATTTCACTAGGCATCATCATAATATCAACATATCCTTTGAATTTTACCAGGCATCATTATACCATTACACATTACCCAAGAAAATAACATACATACACATACATATCCAAATCAATATACATATAAAAGACCATAATAATAGAGTAATAGGGATGTACGATGACATATATCATCCTACTTTATTATTAAGTATCACCTCATAATCTGAATATAAACATGAGCATGAGCATTCATATAATATACACATTCTTACCCTTTTCAAGTCTATCCATATCATGACCAAGAGATAATTAATCAAGTATACACATTATATAACCATTGACCACATATATAATTTGACAACTGAGTTTAACCATTAATATCTCAACAAAGAAACTTAGACATGTATCAAGTATCTAGGTCTCTAAGGGATTTCATAGTTCAAGCTTAAGGCGGGTCAAGTCCCACTCCTAAATCCCAAGAATGCCAAGGTTTACCATTATAAGACTAACTTCTACCTGAAATTAGGCTAAGTTAAATAAATCATACCATAAGGGCTTATCAATCCTTACTAAACCTAAAAGGGAAATCTTTTTCAAGTATCCTTTCTAAGTAAACCCAATCACCAAGGTTATTTCCTAACTAAGCAATTTATATGTCAATATACCCTTAAGGTTAGTGAATAACGTCACCCTGATCTTTTAGAGCAACTAACTTATTCTCATACTAGTCATGAGATTACAAGTAAGACTATCCAAGGTACAAGGCTGGAGGTCAAACATCATACTTTGCGAGTTTAATAGCCTATATTAACCAACTAACCACAAGTCTCATCATTTAATTAATTATCATCTAAAACCCCTCCCAATCTCATAAGATATCAACAATTATACTACATTCAAGCTCAATCTAGTCTACAAGTATGCCTAACCTACCTTGAGTCCAAGCAACTCATGAATCAATGAGCTTTTTCTTTCCTCTTCTTTAAGATTCCTCTTCCATAAGACAAGATATCACAACACAATCTAAGCATTACAACAAGAATAACCATACCCATTAATGCACCACTGTGCCATGGATTCAAAATGACACCAAACCACCAAGTGGGCTTCACTTTTGGAAAAAAAGTTTCCAAGACCAACCCATTATTCAACTACATTTAGGAAGTTATAACCCTCTAGAAATTGAAGTCAATCAATCAAATTTGGGGATATATTTGAGCCTCAATGATTTAGGGTTTTTGAGTCAATAAATCATGAAATCAATACCAAACTAGAAAAAATTTTACCTTTCTTAAAATAGGCTAGCCCAGCCCTCAGGTCTCACGGTCGCGTCACCTTTCTAGCTGCGATCACATCTTGTCACGGCATCTTGGTCTATGCAAGGCATAGTTGAGGCTTAGAACTTGGCTTAAAGCTTCAGCTAATACCTCGAGATGCATTCAGGGTTTGTTTTGAACAAATAAGATATGTAATCACATAGTTTTCAACATTTCAGATGCATTGGCGACATTGAATTTCATATTTAGGGTCAATTACTAAAGTTTTTGCTTAATGGTCAATTAGGACCAATGAAACTTCAAACTGGAAAGTGGTTCTAATAACCAAATGAACTATCTAGTAACCAAACTATCGATCCCTACAAGTACTAATAACTTGGGATGGCTTTGGAGAAGCTCTATCAGCTGAAATAAGCAAGAATACAGACAATGACCTTAAGGTTCATTACAGTATGGGTGATGGGTTCTTTTATTGCTTGACTAAATTTGTTGGGATTTATGGGTGAAAGCCCCAAATGCCCAAATGGGTTTGATGCATGAAAATCCCAAGCTCTTGAAAGCCTAAACCATCCTTGAAAGAGGGGTCTTAGGTAAAATTTAGGAACCTACCTCATCCTTCAAAGAGGGAAGTGGTAACAAAAGAAATATTAGATAATTTATGGGTATATTTTGCAAATTTTTCACTATCTTAGACATAAGGGTGATTAGGAGGTTGACTATACCATGGGTATCATCCTAGAAATAGGGATATCCAATTGAGGTATTTGATGACTTTAATTGACACACTTGTTAGGTGCTAGAAAGGGTCAATGGGTGATATCTTTGAGGTTTTGTTGAAAAATTAGCCTTAAAGAACTTAAACCTAGCCTACCGCATCATCAATGATTTAAATTTGCATAAAATCATCATGATCCCATGCATAATTTGCCACTAACAAGTCATAGTCCCAAGATCCATTTTAATTGATTATACTCTAATTATTATTAGTCTCAAATTAGTCCTTTAGAGGCCCTAGAATTACTTTCTCAGTTGAAAAGATTGAGAATCCCCCAAACCATTTTGTACCGTACGTTTGAACCCTAGCAAGCAACTTTTATTTCAAATTTACTCAATCATCATTCACATTGATCCTCGTGGATTTGACCCAGACTCTTAGTTGGGTAAATATATTGACAAAGATTGCCTTGCACTCAATGTGTAAGTTAAGAGTTATAAAAAATAGCGCCGTTGCTGGGGAAAAATTTGGCGTATTGAGTTAGTTTGAAATTTTACCTTACTTGTTTTGGTTCAAACTTATTTGTTTATTATTTTTTTTGTTTTTAGTGTTAGGTAGATTTTTAGTTTTGTTTATTTGCCTTGGCATCTTAGAATGAACATGAGTTTGGTGGTTGGAGATCCTATCATGACAACCCATGTCCATATTGTAATGGGCCCCATTTTTGGTGATATTCTAGATATGCTCACCAGAGAGAGATGTGTGCACTATCTCAATCATATAGGGAGTATGGTTGTTCTCTATATGGTGGTCATAATGGTCATTAGAGTGATTGTCCGAATTCCCCCGATCCTTGTTATGCTAACCCAATTGCTAGTTCTTCTTATGATTTTAATAGGTCTTATAATCAAGAAAAGAAAGAACAAAGCACCAAAAATAATAGTCTTGAAGATATGCTTTAACTTATCTAGGATCGGTTGGAATCAACGGGGATAACGTATTTATTATGAATTAAGATATAGGGGCATGTATCAAGGAAAGTAAGAAGATAGAAGAGATGGGCATGGAGGTCAATCATGCAAATACTACGACCATGCCAATGCTTCTAAATGAGCTTGACATTGAAGAATCCTCGGTGATTTCCTAACCACCCAAACCAAACATAAGTGAAGATGCCAAAGTCAAGGAAATGGTGCTAGAGTCAAAAGAAGAAACAAAACCTATCTCTTATGACAACTCTAACCCATTTTAGGGTAAAGATGCTAATAAGGATGCAACTCTGGAATTAAGGGATAGACCTCATTAAAACGATTTCTCAACATTGAACTTAGAGGATGTGATGAAACTACATCCACTTAGGCAAATAGAGGATCATGGGAAGAAGGAGCACCCCTATGTTCTGAAGTTTGATATTCCAAAAGAGCATATGGGAGCCCCACACTTGAAGAACATGGAGCACAAATTCTGAAGTTCAACTAATGAACTATTCCCACCTTTACCCAAGGATCCAAATTGAAAATTTGATGTGGAGATGGGTAAAAGGTTCAAGTCTTTGAAGTAGCGTGATTGAACATATTTTTTTATTCCCTTGTATTTTCCCAATGCACCTCAAATATGTAATGATCGAAAATTGGGAAGAAAATTCAAGTCCTCTAATTGGAGACACAAATAAAGATCAAAAAGGCATCGGGCTGCGATCATAAATCATATTTGCATTTATATGCTTTTGAATGAGTCACACAATTTTTGATGTTTTGTAGGTGCTTTGGACAGTTGGAAGCCAAAACCAAGGGAAACCCATATTAGAGGTGTTGCATCCATGTAGAAAAATAGAGAAAAATAGAGGAGCAGATGGCCTCGATTACCGCGGTTGCACCAATCTGTCCGTGATCGTGCGTCTATGTCTATCTTTTAACATAGCTATCAATGTGGTTTCAGGGAGCCCTTTAACCCTTCGTATGCTATTGTGTTATGTAGTGAGGTCACTATAATTCCTTTAGTTAGGCGTGTGGCCCTACCCTTGTGTGTATTCATTGGATTGCAATACTTGAACTTAGTCATGCGAAGCATGGAAATTTTGTGAATTAATTGTTTCATTTGTAGTTTTCTTATTCTTTTGATAATGATGGTGAACGAAATTTTTCGTATGATGGATTGACTGACGATATTCTTAAGGAAAAAGTGTTGTGGTTGAGTTTTTAGCCATGGATGCAGGGGAGGCCTAAGTGCCCGTAGCATCGAGATCACAAATACAAGGGAAGTCTGAGTACCTATGGCATTGTGGATTTAGGATTACATGCATACCATTGGCAAATTCTGAGTAGCAACATGGTTGGTTTTCCCATATGAAGCCCAAATGTGAGACCATTTTTTGGGTTGTTGCCATGGTTAGCAACATATGCATGGTACAAATGCAAAACAAACACCCCCTTCCATCCAAAATTTTTCAAAAAAAAAAAATCAATGGCATAGATATGAGCGATATTGGGATAATTCTTTTTCTCTTTTTGTGACTAAATTTTTTACTTGTGAAAATTGGTAGATGCTCTATTTTTGTCTCTAGTAGGAGGGGAAATTGAGACTCCTTGGTGAATTTGCATGCCATGTATGGTGAACTTATTTGTTTGAATATCATGTACTACTAGAACTTGCCTCGTTAGTCTCTCCAAGATAATTTTGATCATACTTGGTTTGTGAGATAATCATAGGCCATCTTTGTGACATTGAAAGTCCACTTTAGCCTAAAAAGCCTACCATTACATAGATGTTATCCTTAGTCACCAATTTGAGCCTTTGAACTTTTCTTTGGCAAACACATTACAAATTGTGATCCTTTCTCTTATCCCTCTCGTGAACCCTGTCATCCTTGAACTTAATAGTGCAAATTGAGGCTAAAAGCTTAAGTAGGGATGGTGAAGTTTGGAAAAGGTAACTTTGAGCTACGAAGTTGTAAGTGAGTGCCTAAAAACTTAAGCATTGAGAACAAGTGTAGAAGAAAAAAAAAAAAGAACCCAACAAAGAAAAGAAAAGCACAAAGTGTGTAAGAAAAAGAACTGAAAAGATAATGGGTGCACCAAGGAAATAAAAGTAGGCACATATGTAAAGAGTGGAAACAAAAGAAGTGGCTCATAATCAAAAGATATATAGAATAGTCTGATGTAGATGTTCAAGGAGGGTAAAGCCTTGATTTTCCTAAATGATATTCTACCCTACCCAAAACCTACATTACAAGCTCAAAAAGACCTTTGTGATCTCTAACCAAGTGTATTCATTATATTGGTGATTGAAAATAGGGGCAAGCCAATGGCATGGTACTTGTTAATATCGAGAGTTCTTGAGAGAGAGAGGTTTGCACTTAAATTCCTTGTTGCATATTTGATAACTTGGTGTGTGGAATTTTCTTTCTTGTGAGAACGCATGTAAAAAAGTCTAGGTGATTTTTCATCTTCCAAAAAATAAGGCAAAAAGAGTATAATGTAGTTGAGTTCAAAGAGGAGTTATTTCTAGATAATTAGTGATTGTTTCATGATTTCTCTTTGAATTCTTTTGCACCCTTGGATATTGGATTTTACGTTGAGGCGAGTTGGAAGAATAGATTTGACCATGTTTGATGAGTTACTTGTGGTAGTGATTTGGATTATCTAAGTGGGCATAAATATGCATTGTCTCATGATAAAGGGTAGTGTTTCTTGAGGACAAGCAATGATTTAAGTTAGGGGTGTTGATGAGTAGTGAAATTACCACTCATTCGCACTAAACATTCATGCACGTTACTATGATTTAAATGTTTAAATGAAACATATGTGTAACTAAATACACTAAAATCCACATTTTGCAGCCAAGAAGGACATGAGATGGAAAGATGTGGATTTAAGCTGAAAAGGGATCAAAAAGGGAAGAGAAGTGCAAAAGCTGTGAAACCTGTGCAGACTAGGCCTTAGGCACTGCGATCACGGAGTGGCCACCGTAATCTTGGTAAGTCAAGAAGTTAGCAGGCTGCGACCGCTTGAAGAATTCAAGTAATCGCGGGACAGCGGGATTTTCGACTAGGGGCCAAGTTGTATAAACATTAGCCGACCCCATATTTCCATTTAAAAGGCTCAAAACCCTAATTACCACAATTATTCGACAACCCTACCTCCCATCCTTAGTTTAGGATTTTTTGTAATTTATTAGAAATTGAAGCAAAACTTGTACTAATCTTGAGCTAAGAAGACATTAGGGTGACTTTTAAGTGTAAATTTGGCATCACCCATTAAAGATTCATTGGATTCTAAAGTGTGGTTTGCCCTCTCTTTATTTTCTTATGGATAACTTTGATGGAAATATTAGTTTATTTGTGTTTATTATCATTATGATTTGCTATATCTACCTCTTGCCAATTTTTTACTATCTTAGATATAAGGGTGATTAGGAGATTGACTCTATAATTTTTCATCATCCTAGAAATAGGGATACCCAATTGAGGTATTGGGTGGCTTTAATTGAAAAACTTGTTAGATACTTGAAAGGGTCAATGAGTGGCATCTTTGAGGTTTTGTTGAAAAACTAACCTCAAAGACCGTAAACCTAGCCTACCACATTATCAATGATTCGAATTTTCACAGAATCATCATGATCCATGCATAATTTGCCCCTAGGAAAGCATAGTACTAAGATCCATTTTAATTGATTATACTCTAATTATTCTTAGTCTCGAATTAGTCCTTTAGAAGCCCAAGAATTACTTTAACATTTGAAAAGATTGAGAATACCCCAAACCATTTTATACCATAGGTTTGAACCCTAGCAAGCAACTTTTATTTTGAGTTTACTCAATTGCCACTCACATTGTTCTTCGTGGATTTGATCCCGACTCTTAGTTAGGTAAACATATTAACAACGACTGCCTTGCACACAAATTGACATATAAGTTGAGTGTTATCAGTCATTCCAACTACACTTACAAGGTAACATCAACATGCCAAACCAATTATTGTAACTTGGGAAAATCATAATGCCCTTGGTTTAATTATACATTCGCTTGGGGAATTACACAACCCATTAAGGTTCAATTTAAAATCATTATGCTTCAATAACTTTTCACATTATGAAATAGTTCAAGAGTGGTTCAATGTTCGTACTTTTCATATTTAAATCCAATTTCACAATATGGGGTTGAGATTATTTCCACTTCAACTATCAACATTCACAAATTGGGGGAAATCACAATCCCCTAGTTTATTCACCATACCTATGCACTCCACAAGTTGAAAACCATAATTAAAGCATGAAAAATCATATGTAAACCATGTGAAAACATTTTTCAAACACAAACATTCAAAACCCTTAACCCAGGTTCCAACACCAACATCAAAACCATATGCATAATACTTTAAAATACATGCATTTAAAAATGTTATAATTAGAAAGAGTAACACGCCTAAAAATTTCCCAATTATGGAGAAGAAAACTTTAACTAACCCCTAGATGATCAACCTTGAGGAACCGTAACTTGCTTTGCTTAAAGGAATCTGAGAGAGTAAAGAGGGTTTTGATTTGTTAAAGTATCAAAATAATGCCCCAAACGTGTCTTATGGACATGGGGTCTATGTGGGTAAAGGGGGAAATGTCCAAAGCTTAAAAGTCTAAAAAAATATCACCAGTGAGTATGGGTCACACGTCAACTTGTAACAAAACTTTATGACTCGTTACGACGTGTCGTAGCCAGGATAGTGTCATCAAGCGCACATATTGTTGACCCTGCGACTTGCATCATATGACTCATTAGGGGATCCTTTGACTCATCGGTTCCTATTTGTCACCAAGACTGCAACACTTGGAACATACATTGGTTTGACTATGGTTGGGTCATCACGACTCGCAATGAGTCCACATAACTCATTGGGAGTCACTTGTACTCAAAAAAAATATCTTAGCTATACACACTGGTCAGGCTATGATCTAGGTCCTTACGAATCATCAATACTCCCTATGAATCATAAAGGGGAGTTTTAGTAAGTACAATGAGGATAAAATTTCAAAAACTTGAAGGACCAAAAATTTAGGGTGTTAAAAAAATAATGCCATGATCAACAGTTTAAAATCATCCAAATCTAATGCACACAATTATATGCATATACATATACATAAATATAATATGTCGGGGTAGGTAACCAAGATTAGCATTAACTTTAAAACAATAGTATAGACTATGTAGATCAACCATAAAAAGGCACCCATGGGCTATATGGGCTCAGCTCCCCCTACAAAAAAGGACCTAGTGCATGTTAGTTGCACGAACCAGAGAATAATCATATATACATATGCACCATGGGGGACTCAAACCCTTGATCATATATCAAGGGTTACATAAACACCCGGTGATTTAATAAGGGGCACTCAAACACCCAGCCATCAGCAAAGGTGACTCAAATACCCAGCCATTTTGACCTTCGTACAGGCAACACAGTTTCTAGTATTGGTCCACCGGGACCTTCACCTTCATGGACTATCTACACAAACCCCTTTTTAATCCCAATTTAAAACAAGTTTCACATAACCTATTCATTGAACCATGATACACATCAAGCATACATCGCTGGTATCGTTATACAAACTACACTTGCAAGGTAATATCATCTTACCATTATAGTTCAATTAAATTTGGGAAACAAACCCCTTTGTTCGTTAAATCAAAATCATTATGTTTTCAATAACCTCATTATATTGTACAATGGTTCAAAAAGTAGTTTAATATTATAACACCCCTTAAAAATCTTCTCTGTGGTATCTCACCTAGTAGCCTTTTTGAGATGCTAGCAACTTGAATTTTTCCTAAGTGTCAAAAAGTAATTAGTTATATTTTAAGATCTAAACTTGTGTGATCTCTAAATTGATTTTTCCAATCTAGAGATATGGATTTTTAAGTTGTTTTAGGTTCTGGGGAGTAAAGGGGATGTGTCAGTTTTGGATTTTTCAGACACCATTAGAGGTGAGATTGAATGTTAAAAATAGTGAATCAATGTGAAGTCGATGCATCACGTCAATGAACGCGTCGATGAAATAGTAAAGTAGATGTGCCGTATCGATTAATGCATCAATGAAATAGTGGACTGACGCGATATCAACGCATCGTGTTTGTTGGTGCGTTGGTGCCCAGTTCACAATTTCTTTTTAAATTCTTGGTCAAGAGGGGTATTTTAGTAAATTCCCCTCATCTAAACTCTATCTTAACATGAAATTAAATCATTTTGGGGCAAAATCACATCAGAAACCTCTTACAATCTCTCAAATCAAAAGCCCTAGTCTCTTCCCCTAAGATTAAGAGTTCTCTTTGAAGTCAAGAATTTTAAGAACTTAAGCGAGATTCGGATTCCACCCTTCCTCCTAAGTGATCTAAGGTGCGTGGGGTTTTTCTAAAACTACATGGGCATAAGGAAATTGTTTCAATACCATTTAAACATTGTGAGATCATGAATTTGTGAAGGGTTTTGGAATGATATATACAATCTTGCATTATGAATTCTTTAATGATATTATTGTTTTGGTCTTGATGTCTTTCCCTCAAATTTATTTGTACTTGTATATATGAATGTATAAAATTGGGTTTAAATATTAAATTGATAGCATGAACGTATAGAAGTCGTCTCTTGCTATGATTTCCCATTCTTTTCATATGATATGAATTATTTCAAATACATTTTGAAAAGCATGATAAAAATGTCTTGATTATTGTTTATGATTTAATTATAATTTGGAATTAAAGAGAGGGGGTTTAACATGTTGATAAATGTTAAAAATATATAATGAAAGAATTGCATGGTTTATCAAAAATGCATGGCCACCACATGTTTGTTGAAATGTTGAAAAGAGAGATTCTTTGAATAATTTGACATATGTTTTAAAGTATCAGTCTTCTTGAAGTGTTTGAAGTATGGTGGTCAAAACTTTATGTTTTGAAAGAAGAGGTTATAATATGATATTTTATGGTTTAGAGATTTGACTTGCAAGTCAATGGTATAATGATACCACATAAATGAATGCCATAACAGATTAAGAGTTTCAAATTTAATTCTAGAAAATACATGTATTAAAAGAGTTAAAATGGGATTAAAGAGGGTTAGGTGGTTGCCTAAAGAAGGATTGGGTTCAAATGACTCCTAGCCCAAAACCGTGTTTTGCAGATACAGGTTTCATTACATCCCCAAGAGAGATTATACTTTGTCCTAGTGCCCTGTGGCATATTAGAGACACAGACTCCAACTCTTGTGGCAAAGTTGAGTTGGGCGATTGGCTGCCGAGTCAAGGGCAGATTCCATATAGGCCATGGAATTTCAGAGTTGTAGGGTATACCACCTAGCTCACAAGTAATACAAAGTGTAGAATTACATTTATAAGATTGTTTTAAGAGCATTCGAGATGGTCCATGTATTTTAAACTATTTCATGCATAATGTTTTATGACTTGCTCTCACCTACGTTATATATGTATAACTTCATTATTTTGGATTGCTCTGTGTGCCGGTATAATTGTATTGACCCCCTATATTTCAGGGTGTGAGGCTCAGTCTAGATGTCCTACTAAGCCGTAGAGTTGCTTAGAAAGCAGTGAAGTGTGCGATCGGTGAGCTTTCTCTATTCCGAAAGGGCTATTTCTTTTTAGATACTTGTCATTTACTTGTTTAGGTCTATTGGGGTCCTTTTCCAAGTTTTAGATAGTTTGATAATTTCATATGTAATAGATGTTTTGCAGGCTGAAACAAATGTTGTCTAGTTGTTGATTTACTTATTTCCAAAATGTTAAACCAAACTCAGAATATGACCATGATTCCATTTGTTATATTCCGCTTTTTCTCTTTATTGGTATGAATGGTGTTCATGAGTACCAGATAGGAAGGGATGCTCAAACCTACATGATTCAGAATGCTCATCGCGGCCAGGGTCCAGACTCGGGTCATGACAAACTTGGTATCAGAGAAAAGTTCATGGACCCAGGGTGTCTTCAAAATTGCATCGGGTAGAGTCCTAATTAAGGGTGTGCAACGTGCCACATTTATAATCAGGATGCTACTATAGGTTTTGGAATATTTCTCTTTCTTATGATTTAGTTCATATGGTAAAGTCTAAAAGTCCCCTAATCAATGGTCACTTGTGTTTCAAGAAAGCTATTATGCCCAAATTGAAGATGTCTATCCTACCCATGGGATGAGACATGTAATAGGGCTCTCACTACTGAATTTGTTGTTGCTCCAGGAGTCCCTCCTATTGAGACCAGCCCACCCACGGCACCTAGGGCTTCCCAATCAGGGACTAACCACACCCAACCTTCCCAGATAGAGATATCAAATGTTGAGTTTAGACAATCGATGTATATGATTGCACAGTTGGTGGCTTCAAAGATCCAACAATCAGAGGATATTAGGTCTGCGTCTGGTGGATTCGAGACTGCACAGGTGGTTCAGTTTATGAGGTTGAACCCACCTAAGTTTATGGGTACAAAGGTGTAGGAGGATCCATAAGAGTTTGTGGATGAGATGTTGAAGATTTTTTGAGTGATGCATGTGGATAAAGTGGAAGGGGTTCAACTCGCGGCTTATCAACTTAAAGAGGTAGCAAATCAGTGGTACAATGAGTGGGAAAACTTAAGAGGAGAAAATATTGAGCCTTCTGTATGGGGTGAATTTGTGGAATCTTTCCTAGACCAATTCTTTCCCCAAGAGTTGAGGGAGTACAAGGCTAAAAATCTCATGAATTTGAAATAGGAAAAGATGAGCATCAAGGAGTATACCTTAAAATTCAATCAACTATCTCGTTATGCTCTGAAATTAGTGGGGAACATGAGAGCTCTTATGAGGAAATTTGTATTTGGTCTTTTAGATGACTTGGTGTAGGAGTGCAAAGAGGCGATGTTGAACAGAGATATGGACTTATCCAGATTGTCCATCCATATGCGGTAGGTCAAGGATCAGAAAAAAAGGGTTCTTGAAGCAAGGAAAAAGATATACAAGCCAAGAGGGCTAGACCAGTAGACCAGAACTATAGTCAGCACTTAGACGGTAATTGGGGTAATAAGTGGATGAATAAAAGGTTCTGGAGTAATGCTCAACCTACAGCCAGTTCCCCCGTACCCAGACCTCCAGTTGATTAGCAGTTTTAGAATTTCCAATCTAGCCATAGGCAAGAGTATAGGGTACGTAGTACCAAGGGAGTGTAGCACAACCTGCTAGGTCATACCCTCAATGTAACACGTGTGAAAGGTACCACCCAGGAAGATATTAGTTTGGCACAATGGTATGTTATTCTTGTGGCCATCCAGGTCATATCCAGAGAGATTGCCCGACAGCGAGAGGTAATGTTAGGGGAGCTAAGTCATAAGCTAATTCCTCAGTGCTACCACTACCTCCAAAAGGTGCTACTTCAGCTACTGGGAGTGGTCACAACTGGTTATATACCTTATCCAATTGCCAGGAGGTAGAGTCCTTACCAGATATAGTCATGGGTATGTTACAATCTTCTCCCGCGATGTGAATGTATTACTTGACCCCGGGTCTACTTTGTCTTATGTGACCCCATATGTGGTAGTCAGTTTTGGGTTTGAGCCCGAAGTTATTGCAAAACCTTTCTCTGTTTCCACTCCTGTAGGTGATTTTGTTGTGGCTAGGAGGATATATAAAAATTATGTTGTGTCTATCTGTATCCATGATACAGTGGTAGATCTCATAGAGCTTGATATGGTAAACTTTGATGTATTTTAGGAATGGACTAGCTCTATTCGTGTTATGCTATTCTAAACTGTAGAACTCGAAAGGTTACCTTCTCTTTTCCAAATGAACCGATGATAGAATGGGAGGGGAATTCTTTAGCACCTAGAGAGAAATTCATATCTTACCTCAGAGCCTGTAAACTCATTTCGAAAGGTTGTTAGTATCATTTTATTTGGGTTAAATATTCAAAAATCAAAAGTCCTTCTTTTTAGTCTATCCCTATGGTTCATGAATTTTCAGAAGTCTTTCCTAATGATCTCCCAAGAATACCACCAGATAGTGAGATAGATTTTGGTATTGATTTATTGCCAGATACCCGTCTCATTTCTATTCTGCCTTATAGAATGGCTCCTGCAAAATTGAAGGAGTTAACAGAACAGCTAATAGATCTTCTTGACAAAGGCTTTATCCATCCTAGTATTTCTCCATGGGATGCACCTGTACTCTTCGTGCATAAGAAAGATGGTTCCCCCCATGTATATAGACTACCATCAGGTAAATAAGGTTATTGTAAAAAACAACTATCCCCTTCTAGAATTCATGATCTCTTTGACAAACTTCAGGGTGCTAGGTGTTTTTCAAATATAGACCTTCAATCAGGGTATCATCAGTTGAAGGTTAGGGAGACTGATATTCCTAAAATAGCTTTCTAAACCCAATATGGCCATTATGAATTCTTAGTCATGTCCTTCGAATTGACTAACGCCCCTGCAGCTTTCATGGACCTAATGAATAGGGTGTTCTGTTAGTTTTTAGATCTATTTGTCATAGTCTTCATTGATGACATTTTGATTTATTCTAAGAGTGAGGAGGATCATGCCAATCACCTCCAAATTATTCTTCAAACTCTCAAAGATCATAGATTCTATGCAAAATTTTCCAAGTGTGAATTTTGGCTTAATGGTATTGCTTTCTTGGGGCATAGTGTCTACTGAGGGAATTAAAGTTGATCCCCAAAAGATTGAGGCAGTAAGAAAATGGCCTAGACCTATGACTCCAACCGATATTCGGAGCTTCTTGGGTTTGATTGGGTATTATCGAAGGTTCATATAGAGTTTTTCTTCCATAGCTACTCCACTTACCAGGTTGACATAGAAAAAGGTGAAATTTGTGTGGTCTGACTCCTGTGAGAATATTTTTGAGAAGTTGAATGAGAAGTTGACTACTGCACCTATTTTAACCCTTCCCAAGGGTACAGAGGGTTTTGTTGCTTTCTATGATACATCCTGAGTGGGACTTGGATGTGTACTTATGTATTATGGAAAGGTGGTAGCTTATACATCTAAGAAGTTGAAGGTGCACGAGTGAAACTACCCCACTCATGGCTTAGAGTTAGCGGTTGTGGTGTTTGCACTTAAAATATGGCGGCACTATCTTTATGGGGTACATTTGATATTTTACTGACCAAAAAATTTTACAGTATATTTTCTCGTAGAAAGAACTAAATCTCAAACAGAGGCATTAGCTAAAACTTTTGAAGAATTATGACATAAGCCTGCACTATCATCTGAGCAAGGAGAATGTGGTGGCCGACACTCTCAGCATATTATCTATAGGCAGTGTTTCTCATGTTGAGGAAGGAAAAAGGGAGATGGTGAAAGATATTCAGGGCTTGTAAATCTAGAGGTACAACTTTTAGATTTCGAAGATGGAGGAGTAGTTATGCATGAACTAGCTAAATCTTCCTTATGTGTGGAAGTTAAGGAGAATCAGGCCGGAGATCCCATCTTGGTGCATATTAAGAAAGATATGGGTCAATAATAGGTGATGGCATTTGAAATTGGTGGTGATGATTTTTTGAGGTACCAAGATAGGCTGTGTGTACCGAATGTGGATGGGTTATGAGGGAGGATGCTTGATGAATATCACACTTCGAGGTATGTGGCTCACCCAGGCTCTACTAAAATGTACCATGATCTTAAAGCTATATATTGGTGGAATAATATGAAATATGATGTTGCTGATTTTTTTTCCAAGTGTTTGAATTGCCAACAAGTTAAAGCAGAACATTTGAGACCCGGTGGTACTTCCAAAGAGATAGGTTTTCTTATGTGGAAATGAGAGATGATCAATATGGACTTCATAACGGGACTTCTAAGGTCCCAAAACCAATATGATTCCATTTGGGTAATTGTGGACCGGCTGACCAAGTTAGCTCAGTTTCTACCTGTGAGGACTAACTATTTGGGAAATGATTATGCCAAGCTATACATTGAGAAAATAGTTTTCTTGCATGGGACACCAGTTTAAATTATATCCAATTAAGGTACGCAATTATCTTAGCAGTTTTGGCAATCTTTTCAGAGGGGTTTAGGTACCCAAGTGAACTTGAGTACTGCATTCCACCCTCAGACCGATGGGCAAGCTAAACGCACCATTCAGACCCTGGAGGATATGTTGAGGGCCTGTGTAATTGACTTCAAGCATAGTTGTGTATATCATTTACTATTGATAGAGTTAGCCTACAATAATAGTTACCATGCCTACATTAAGATGGCTCCTTTTGAAGCACTTTATGGAAGAAGGTGTAGATCACCGATTGGATGGTATGAAGTGGGTGAAACACAGTTTTTTGGGCCTGATCCTGTACATCAGGCAATGGAGAAGGTAAAAATTATTAGAGAACGACTTAAGACAACTCAGATTCATCAAAAGTCCTATGCCGATGTTAGAAGAAGAGAGTTACAATTTGAGGTTGGTGATTGGGTATTTCTCAAAGTCTCCCCTATGAAGGGAGTCATGAATCTTTTAAAGAAGGGGAAACTTAGTCCTTGTTTTATAGGGCCATACCATATTTTGAGAAAGATAGGTGGAGTTGCCTATGAATTGGAACTTCTCGCTAGTTTAGGCTCTGTACATCCCGTGTTTCATGTGTCTATGTTGAAAATGTATATTGGGAACCATTCCTTGGTATTGCCTATAGAGGAAATCAATGTGAAAGACTCTTTGACATATGAAGAAGAATTTGTTGCTATTCTGGATCATCAAGTCCGAAAGCAGAGAACCAAGGAAATAACTTTGGTTAAGGTGCTGTGGAAAAATTAGAAAGTTGAGAAAGCTACTTGGGAGTCGGAGAATAATATGCGTGCAAGATACCCGAATCTATTTGATTCGGTGAATGATGAAATAGAAGGTACAATCCTTGCCTTATTGTTTTTATATTCTACTCACTGAGATAAATCGTGCTTACCTGTGTTTCACGTCATCATTATGGGATGAATGATCCCAAGATGGGATAATGTAACACCCCATAAAAATATTTTACGTGATATCTCACCTAGTAGCATGTTTGAGAGGCTAGTAACTTGAAAATTCCTAAGTGTCAAAAAGGATTCAGTCATATTTTAAGCTCCTAAAATTGTGTGATCTCTAAATTCATTTTTCCAATCTTGAGATATGGATTTTTAAGTTATTTCATGTTCTGGGGAGTAAAAGGGATGTGTCGAGGAAGCTTTAGATTTTTGGGACAGCGTTAGAGGGGAGATTGGATGTTGGAAATAGTGAATCAATGAAAAGTCGACACACCACATTGATAAACTAGTGAAATGATGCAAATTTGATGTGCTACATCGATAAATGCATCGATGAAATAGTGGACCGACGTGATAACAACGCATTGCATCATTTTGTGCATTAGTGCCCAGTTCGCAATTTCTTTTTAAATTCTGTGTCAAGAAGGGTATATTAGTCAATTCCCCTTATCAAAACTGTCTTAACAAGATATTAAATCATTTTTGTGGCAAAATAGATCAGAAACCTCTTAAAATATCTCAAATTAAAAGCCCTAGTCTCTTCCCCTAAAATCAAGAGTTCATCTTTGAAGTCAAGAATTTCAAGAACTTAAGTGAGATTCAGATTCCACCCTTCCTCCTAAGTGATCTAAGGTACGTGTGGTTTTCCTAAAACTACATGGGCATAAGAAAATTATTTCAATACCATTTAAACATTGTGAGATCGTGAATTTGTGAAGGGTTTTGGAATTATATATATAATCTTGCATTATGAATTCTTTAATGATATTATAGTTTTGGTCTTGAGGTATTTTCCCCAAATTTATTTGTACTTGTATATATGTATGTATGAAATTAGGTTTGAATATTAAATTAAGAGCATAAATGTATAGAATCCCTCTCTTACAATGATTGCCCATTCTTTTCATATGATATGGATTATTTCAAATGCATTTTGAAAAGCATGATATGAATATCTTGATTATTATTTATGATTTGATTATGGTTTTGAATTAGAGAGATGAGGTTTTACATGTTGATAAATGTTGGAAATATATAATGAATGAATTGCATGTTTTGTCAAAAATACATGACCACCACATGTTTGTTGAAATGTTAAGAAGAGAGATTCTTTGAATAATTTGACATATGTTTTGAAGTATCAGTATTCTTGAAATGTTTGAAGTGTGGTGGTCCAAACTTTATGTTTTGAAAGAAGAGGTTATAATATGATATTTTATGGCTTAGAGATTTGACTTACAAATCAACAGTATGACGTTACCAGATAAATTAATGACATAACAGAGTAAGAGTTTCAGATTTGATTCCAGAAAATACATGTCTTAAAAGAGTTAAAAATGGTCTTAAAGAGGGTTAGGTGGTTGCCCGAAAAAGGCTTGAGTTCAAATAACTCCTATCGCAAAACCGTGTTTTGCTGATATGGGTTTCATTACATTTCCAAGAGGGATTATACGTTGGCCTAGTGCCCTATGGCGTATCAGAGACAGAGACTCCAACTCTTGCGGCAAACTTGAGTTGGGGGCCTAGTTGTCGAATCAAGGA
Source organism: Capsicum annuum (assembly GCF_002878395.1). Lineage (NCBI taxonomy): Eukaryota > Viridiplantae > Streptophyta > Magnoliopsida > Solanales > Solanaceae > Capsicum > Capsicum annuum. The sequence goes on along the minus strand of NC_061121.1, from coordinate 174,888,239 downwards.
AAGATTCCATATAGCCCATGGAATTTCAGAGTTGTAGGGTATACCACCTAGTTCAAAAGTAATACAAAGCATAGATTTGCATTTACAAGATTATTTTAAGAGCATTCGAGATAGCCCATGTATTTTAAACTATTTCATGCATAATGTTTTATGACTTTCTCTCACCTATGTTATATAAGTATAAATTCATTATTTTGGATATCTCTGTGTACCATTACAATTGTATTGACCCCCTATATTTCAGGGTCTGAGGCTCAGTCTAGAGGTCTTACTAAGCCGTAGAGTTTTCCTGAACGAAGTGAAGTGTGCAGTTGGTGAGCCTTCTTTATTTTGAAAGGCCTATTTCTTTTTAGATTCTTGTTGTTAACTTTGGTTTAGGTCCACTGGGGGCCTTGTCCTAGTTTTAGGCAGTTTGATAATTTCATATGAAATAGAGATTTTGCAGACTGGAACAGATGTTGTCTAGTTTTTCTTTACTTATTTCTGAAATGTTAAACCAAACTCAGAGTATGACCATAATTCTTTTTGTTATATGCCACATCTTTTCTTTATTGTTTTGAATGGTGTCCATGAGTACTAGATAGGAAGGGGAGCTCGAGCCTACATGGTTTGAGATGCTCGTCGCGGTCAGGGTCTCGACTCGGGTCATGACAAATATGCATGCCTTCATGTTCAAAACATGTTTCACAATATTGGGTTAAGGTTATACCAATTACAAATTTCAATATCATCAATTTGGTAAATCCATGACCCCCATTCAAATTAACCATACCCATGCACCCCTATAGTTTAAAACCATCAATCCAAACCATGAATCATTCATACAAGCCATGGGAAAACAATTCATTCATTAAAGCTCTAAACCCTCAACCCACATTCATAAACCACAATTAAACTACACAAATAAAAATTGTAAAATACACTCTTTAACAAAATAAACTTTGATGAAGAGTAACATTCCTGAGATATTAAGAATTACGAAGAGAAATCAACCCTTGGAAGCTCTAATTGCCACTTTTTTTAAACCCTGGGTGTTCTTGACTTAGGTATTTATGAATGTTTTAAATAGTATATTTGATCGTTAAGTGTTGAGAATAGGGTCCCCAATATGTTTTATGTTTGAGGGTCCTTAAGTAGGGAAAGATAGAAATAACAAGAATGCCTCCACTAAAAAGTATAGACAATGTCGCTCAGTCATCATGGGTTACCTTATGACTCATGACATTTGGCTACAGTCATCTCCACAACTCATATTTTAAATAGTATATTAAGGACCCTCACTCTTAACCCTACGAGTTCACTCACTATGACTCATAGTTGTACCTTACGACCTATAGGTCCAATTGTACTCCGAACAGAACCTTTAGGTAACATACATGTCACCCTAAAATTGGTACTTCATGACTCGTGTTGAGTCTTTTTGACTTATGAGGTACAAATAATGGTTAGGCAGTGACCTAGACAATCCTTATTGGTCAGGCTAAAATTTAGGTCCTACGACTCGTATGGACACCATTTGACTCTTAAGGTAAGTAGGTTAAACAGTGAGTTCCAAAACTCAGTAATTTTTAGGGCCAAAACATGGTGTGTTACAGTTCATTGATCTTATATTCCATATCAAAGAAATCATCTTACTTCATCTTTGGAGGATGACTTCATGCTTGCATTATCTTGGTATAAGAGCTTCTATCCTTCTTTTTCTGCTTACCATTTGTTGCTTTTACAATGATTATTTGCTTGGGTAATAGATTTTATTCTATTGCCACTTTATCTATGTATTTATCCAAATCACCCTCATCCAAATATTCATTCCTCTTATTACTAACTTTTATTTGGTTTTTAGTTTGTATTACAAGGTGTAACACCCTATCTAACACCATTAATGCATCTGTGATATCCTCCAGATCAACTATCATCAATTTATTTAATCTACCCTTCTAATCAACTGCATCTTGTTGTTTTTGACCTCATTTTCCTTTTCTTAACTTGTTTTGCATGCCTGTTTCTCTTCTACCAAGGATTAATTTTCTTTATTTGAAATATGTTTGCTTAGTATGGGAATTTTTGTGTCAATAGTTGTTGTGGTTTTACCAATCTTAGTATGGGCATTTTTGTATCAATAGTTATTCTTGTACAACTCAAAGTGAATATTCCAACAGCTTTCTTCATCATGTCCTTGCAACAACATTCTTTGTAGTGTTTAGTCATATAATCATACTGAATTTGAATCCACTTAGACTTGACTTCTCCTGTAACATCATCCTCTTCATTGATTCTCACCCTTTGTGGTAGTTTAACAACTAAGTCCACCTCTACTTTTACCTTTGCACAACTTGGTCTTGTTTGATTTCTAATTTTCATGTCCACTATTAGAGGTTCTCCAACTGTTGAAGCAACTAAGAAAATTGCTTCTTTAGCAAAGAAATTTGGGGAAATATCTGGCATTGATACCCATACTACTCCAATGGTAGTTTCCGCATCTGGTGCAAACTAGGGATCAACTTCAGTGTTCTCATTTGCCAATATATCTCCTTTATTTTAATGTAATATGATACAGTTAAAAGTAGATGTACATAATCCTATAGTCCTTCAAGTTTGTTAGAAAGGTTGCAGGAGCATTTGTACAACCAAATGGCATTACCCTAAATATTCATAGACCATGATGTGTTCTAAATGTTGTCTTATGCTCAGCTTCCTTATTTATTCTTGCATAGTGATATCCTAGCCTAAGGTATACCTGAACTCATCTAACAAATCCTCTACCATGATAATTAGATTCTTTTTTTATGGTTAGTAAATTCAATCTCCTATAATCCATGTATAGTCTCCAAGTAAAATTTTAATTCTACACTAGTAACGATTGAAAGGTGACAGGAGCATTTGAAAGACCAAATGGCATTACCCTGAATTTCCATAGACCATGACATGTTTTAAATGTTCTCCTATGCTCATCGTCCTTCTTCATTCATGCTTCATGATATCTTATCCTCAAGTGATATAGGACAAATGGCCATCTTATCTTTTGATGACATCTTTGGAGGCCAACACATAGAGGCTCAAGACTTGGTCACCTCGAGGATATAAGAACATGCAAGACTTGGTAACCTTGAGGATATGAGAACATGTATGGAGGACCTATTTTGAGCCTACCATTGAGCATACCATACATCAAGGCTGAGAGTAAAAGATTGATTGGAGCATTTAAGATGTGAGGACTCACGGCTTTGGACCCTTAATGGCTCACAGTTTTAGAGTCATCTTCATTGAGGATATTTTGGTCACTTTACTTTTCCCAAAATTCACTCCATGGCTGCCCTTATCATTAAGGGTAGTGTAATCATTTTGTCTCCTTTTGTAATACACTATAAATAGTATATTTTAGGTCTTCTCTTATTAGTTTATGAATGATGAATCTATGAAACATTGAAAATCCTCTCTCTTGAGAGTAGAACACCTTAGTGTAGTTATTAGTTAGGGCTTGGAAAAGCCACCTTATTGCAGGGCCTGGAAAATCTAGTGTTGACCCTTGCTTGGAAACAGTAGATCTTGAGGTGAGTCGATTACCTTGGCAGTCACCGTAAGAGTGTGCTGTTGATTGTTACATTCATTAGGGTTTAGTGTTGAAAATACACTTGGTTCTTAATCTTGTAATAATCTTTAACTCGGTATCTATCCTTTACTTTCTTGTAATCTTGTTGTGTTGTTCTTGTTGCCTACTCTTGGCCTTGTCATGTTCCTATAGCCAAAGTTGTAGTTCTTCTTTTTCTTCATTTTATGTGTTCTTAATCTAGTTTGTTTGGCTATCAAATAGGTGTTAAACACCTTGTTATCATCTCTTTCATGTTTTTATTGTGAATCCGAGAGTGGTCATCAAATAGATCCTCGGGTTCTCAAACTTGTGGACTGATTTTGTTGTATGTTTGGTGTTTTCAAGTTTGTCTTGTATTATCAAGTCTACCTGAACTCATCTAACAAATCCTCTACTATGATAATTGGATACTTTTTTGGATGGTTAGTGTATTTGGCCTCCTATAATCCACACATAGTATGCAAGTAAAAGTTTTCTTCTACATTAGTAATGCAGTAAAGAAAAGCAAGAATGACTTGGTACTACAGTTTGAAAGACCAACATATTATTAATAATTTTCTTAATGGCATTCTTTTCTTCAAATAAATACCTCTAAGGATTTGAGTTGAAAGGTTGAGCTCGATATTGTAATGGAATTAAGTGATCACAAGTTATGTGGGGGGAACACCTTAGGTTTATCAAACACCTTCAAGAATGACTAGAGTAGCATTTTAACTTTCTTTGGATAGTTCATGTGTATTGTCCCATCTTAACTAGACTTTAGTGTGCACAATACTATAATACCACCAACATCTGCTTGTTCAATAGATTGAGCAACTTCTCCCCTTCAGTTTGGTAGAGCCATTGTCAACAATGATCATTAAGAGTACTTTCTTTGTAGACCCTAAATTTTGATAGTTGAAGTAAACTACTTAACCCAATAGCATGCACACGCATGGACACAATTTTTCAAGAATCATGATGTAGGAAAAAGTGACAAGGATACACATCACGCATTACGTGAAGCATGAAGAAATGTGAGGCATCATTAAAGTGAACTGCAATTTAACCAAAAATGACTAAATAGAGCATCCAAACAATAAGACAGAACTAAAAAGACCAAAACAACTATATAATCAACAATAAAGATAATATATATATATATAAGTAGAAGTTTAAAAGAAACACCAAATTCACAAGTTTTATCACCTAAGCATCTGTCGCAAAACATACCAACAAAACAACAAAACCAAAATGACAAAAAAAATCAACAAAATAGCAAAACAAACCATTAAAAAGAAAAACTAAATATAAATTAATTATGTTTCAACATATAATTCTTGTTCTTCTATAGCAGTGAAGTAGAAGAAGTCGCAACAATGAAGAAGAAGAAGAAGAAGAAGAAGAAAAAGAAGAAGAAAAAGAAGTCACAGTAGTGAATTTCAAAGTTAACCCTAGAAAATTGCAGTAGTGATAGTCACAATAGTAGACTCTTTTTTAATTTTAAAATTGATCCTAAATATAAAAGCAACATGAAGAGACTCTTTTTTTAATTTAAAATTGACTCTAAAAATCAAATCAACTTGATCCCCTCGCATTGGGTCGCATCTTGCTTCAACTAGCATCTCACATAAACCTGTGATGGGTCTTTTTCAATAAGGTTAGCTCTGTAACAACTAAAATCATGGATTATGTAGGCACCTACCTAACTCTACCCTAGATAGGAGAACCTTTACCACCAACTATTTAATTTTATGTGGAAAGATAGGTTATCAGTTTCAAATATAAATAATTTTATAAATGAATGGAATCTCTTATTTAAAATACATTTGGTACATAATCATATTACGAAAGTAAAGAAAATAACAACTTCTCTAGAACCGAACGTAACCTGGTACTAGAGCACTAAATAATTGGAGGATGAATTGAAGTACAAGATTTGTGTATAAGTAGGATGACAGGAGCAGCTAAAGAATAATCACTGATGTACCTATACAAACTCCAACAGACATGTAACATGGCTACAACTCCTAAATGTATACATAGTAAGTATAGTATCAATACAACCATACATCCTGGTCGGTATCCTCAATCGACCAGGGTTAGAAATAGATAATAATAGTAGAAATTAGGGAGGAATCATGACATCAAATAAAGTTTTCATACAACTGAACATTGCTAGAGTCCTTTATCAATGATCCCAACTCTCACCTTACTCCCTCCCTAACAACACCTACTACCCTATACTTCATACCAATATTACCCATTATTTAATACCCAAGTATCTACTAACAAGACAGATATTACTACTCTTAAGAATACAACATAAACTTGACAAGATATCCCAATGTCTCGTACATGATATTATGCATACAAGAAATAAAACCTACAATTAACTAAGACATACCTTACATTCATGTACTCATGTTTGTTACTTACACTCGATTAATTCAATTCACAACAAGCATAACAATATATATTCTAATAAAATTATAGTAATGCATGCAAATAAAGTTTACACACATGCTAAGGTCAGTAAGGACCCTCAACTATGATTTACAGGGGATGATATCAATCTATGTACCAATACTATTACGACACTTGATACCAATAATAGCGTCAGCATAACACCCAATCATATAACAGTCTTGGTGTGACACTCGTTCCATGGATCATCTTCAAACATATATAGTCCTATGTCAAATGCTCAATGGATGGTGAAAATCGACAATCTTAAGTAATGCCTAAAGGCTAATCATAACATTCAGCTCATATGTACACACAAAGTCAAATCAATTCTACATTACTCTTAGACTACTCAAACATAAACAAGCTTTTCCAACTATTATTCGACGTTAACCATCCATTCTTGTCCCAACTAACACCTCTATAATAAGGATAATACAAATCTATCCCTATCTTACTCCTCACTATCACATCTATATCTATCCTAATTCAAGAGGCTAACCCCAATAATGTATCATACACAACCTCCTTCTATTTCCCTTAACACATTATTTCTATCCTGAGATCTCCAAACTACTCTCTCCATTATCGATCGTACTTTACGAATCTCTTATAAATTCAATTGAACACACTAAATAATAACTTAAAATCAACATATTCATGATCAACCTAACCTTTTTTTAATGAGCTCATAGTCACTCCCATTTACCCACCTACTACTAATTTCACATAAGCATGATAACCTTCTGGCAACAAAAAGATCAACACAGTTTAATAAATCAATAGACAACAAATAGAAATCATCAACTAGTTATTCTAAGTTTAACTTATTATCCATACCATCCAAACTCCATGCATGTAGGCTTAAACATGAAATCTCCCAATGTGACTACCCTATTACATGTATCTAGCCCAAGTCTACTATAATTTAATAATAACCTACCTCATGACTGAGTTCTGATGCTACAGAGAGTGAAATATCATCCTTCAATGCCTTAAACTTTACCAACACTAGAAATCCCATCAAGAATGCTTAAGAATTTCCCTCATAGAGCTTGGCCTCTAAAATCTTATTGTTCAAAGCACCAAAAGTTCATTTGGGGCATTTTGGGGGGAGAAAACAAAATAAGAGGCCTCAGTTGGGAGGGATTTTTAATTACTCATGCAGTCCACTACCTCTCTATCATTCGAGGAATAAAAGTATCACTATAACACACTACAGTGCCACATGTGTCGCTATAGCAATTCAGAGGCAGTATTCCTGGACTAAATTGTAAATCTAGCCCAAATTTAATTTATTCCATGACTTTTTTAGAAAAAATTAATTCCTAAGAGGAATGAAATGAAATTTCTTTATTGAAGCATTCTTCGAATAGTTTTGTAACATAACTACTATTTGGGTCATTATACTTGTCACAACCTAAACCAGAGTCTGGCCGTGATGGGTATCTCAATTCCATCTTGGATTGAAGACCACCCCCATAGCTTAACCAAAAGAGCACAATAATAATAAAAATAACAAATATAGAAGCCAATGAAATAATAATAAGAAGATGAATAAATAACTCTATGAAAACTAAGAGTCAATCAATAACCAACCAACCCATATGTGTCCACAATAGCCACTAAACCTAAATAACATCTAAGTCGGGACATGCCCCCGACTACGACTAAAAATAATCCAAAAGTACTGAGTCAATAAGAAAAGACCAATGAAATGATAAAGCTTCCAAAGAATGGAGGCGCACCACTTTACAGCAACTCAATGAATGTGCTCAACCATATAACGTTACACAGGAGTAACAAAATTATCTTCAAACCATACATCATGAAATAATGTAGCATCCAAGAACGGTCAGTGGTAAAAGCACTAGCATGTAACTCAGGCAAAGTGATAAAATAATTTCATAGCTAAAATCAATCAAAACTACATGCACGCATTCATATATATATATATAAGATGTTGGGATAGGGTAAGGGTCATGAACATGAGAGGTATAAAACCATTAACCTGGATTGTGTGGCTCTATTCATCCTAAGGGCACCCACGAGCTATATAAGTTCAGCTTCCACTGCTAAAAAGGTCCCAGTGCGTGTTAGCTATAGAGACTAGGAAAATTTGAGGAAGGACCAGGGAATCCACAACCCCAGCCATTCCAAAATATATATAGTGTGAACTATGCACACAGTTATAAAGACCACCACACCGACAAATGTGATTTCTAGTATTGATCCCTCCTTCCCCCGAGACCTTCACCATCATGGCAAGCTACACAACCCCTTTTAAACCCAAATTAAAACATTTGTACATGCAATCAACCTGTAACCCAAGAGTCATTAATTAAGGCATATACTCCGTGGTATCACTACACCAATACGCTTGCAAGATAAATTAAATATGTCAAACCAATAAACATAACCACATTGACTCCCAAGTCCTTTAAAATCCAAACCATGGTCGCCAACGCCATCCAAATCTATTTTTATATACATTTATCCATTAATGCAATGCATTGAGTTCAAAAAAAATTAAACCATACAACTTTCCATAATTTAAATCAAATTCATAAAGTGGGTTGAAGTTCATGCAATTTCAAGTCAAAAGTTACCCAATTTGGGGAAACCCATATTCCCCATTCCAACTATTTAAATAATGTATCATTTTAGTCCAAAAGGATCGGAAAGGATTAATTGATGAAATGTGCGAGAAGATTAAATTAAAAGCAATTAAAACAACTTACAATATTTTATTCAAACTTTAAATGAAAACATTACAAGAGAGTTTAGGCAAGCAGAATATTTCTTATGTTGGAAATTTTCTAATGCCTTCTCTAGAATTACAACATGTCTTACATAGACAAGAATGAAAGATAAAATACATCTAAAGTGTACAAGTGTAAGGCTAAGATTAAGTCTTAGTAGCCGACAGTCCTTTTGTAAAGGTAGTTGAGTGTTTTTGCCTTTGAAAAAGCTGAGTGCTTTGCTTTTGAAAAGCTTGTCTATAAGATTCCCATTAGGAACAGTAGAATGCCCTTTCAAAAAAGCAATTCCGGTTCTTTAAACCTCTATCTTTTTGAAGGGTCATTTCCCTATTCTTAATAGGGGTCCATATAGGCAATAGCTATTCCTTTGGGATTTAGCATATCTCCATTATTATCATTGCTTCCTGTGGAAAAAGCTTCTTCTAGAAGCTGTAAGACTTCTTATTCGTTAGTTTCCTGGCTTTCCATATCGTGCAAAGCCTTCTTCAATTTTTCCTTTAATGCCTTCTTATTTTGTGAAGCATTGTTTGGAGATGAAACTAGTGAAGCTATCTTTTCTTTATCTGGAGTCTTAGGCGTTACTGGCTTGGGAGTCCAGCCTTTGACTTTTATCTCTTTGGATAAATATTTGATACGATCCTATTCTCCTTTAGTGAAGTTCCAAGATATAATGTATGAAACTCATTTTTTAATAAAGAATTTGCATATTTGAATGTGCTCTGGGAGGGTTACACACCCTTCTTTTAAACAGAAATCATTGAACCTGTTAATTAATTGTAGAGGGAGGATTTCTTCAATTCCTCCAAAATAGATCCACCATTCGTAGAACCATCTAGGGATAATAGCTTCTACTATGGACGGATAATATTTAATAAACCAGGTGTGCCCTGGTCTGACATATAAGAAATTAAACCATGCGGACTTTTAATCATACCAATTATATGTTTAAGGCCTGTGAGGCATCGATAAGGCAATTGGGGTATGCAGGTGATCTGCAAACCAGTTGAAAGGTGTTAATATCCTTTTGATGGTAAACCTAGAATAGTCTACGTATTTTGGATTCCTTTTATTCATGGAATGTTCAACTTCGATAGAGTCGGTGTCCACAAGGATAGCTTCATAGTATCTCCTTGTTTTGAGCGGATTCTCCGTATCCACAAAGTTTTTATCATTGTAGACTGGCTTTATTAGCTGGTCTAGTGGATATCCTTCATACTATTTATCAAGGGAAAGAACTGGCATTACCTGAGTGGTAATGAATTTGAATTCCTCTTTGATGGGAGGAGTTGTTGCTGTCATTTTGCCTGTTATAGGATCTATAGCCTGTGCGAAGGTTTTAAGAGCCTTCATAGTATAACTCTACTTTGACTAAACAGACGAACGTGATGATTGTCCTTTATCAAAAGGTTTATTAGTCTTCAAATCTACCAATCTACTTGGCATTAGTGGAAAAAGTTTTAGAAATTCTGCCAAAGCTGTATATTTGTTTTGAAACGGTAACTGTAGTTCTGGTTTTAGTGTAGGACTTTGAGGGACTGATGGTCTTAATGGATTCAGCAGGGCTGACAAAGTGTCAAATAGTCTGGCCATCTTTGTTTGTTCCTGTTTGCTCCTGACTTGGATTTTCCCTAGTGTAGTGGGTCTCATTCCGGCCCTGTAAGATTTCTCTTGTTAGAAAATCAGGAAGGGAATTGTTTTCTCCTTTGATAAATTCTATTTGAAAATCAAAGCTAGATAGGAGAGCTTTCCATCTAGCAAATATTTGTTTAGAAACCAGATTTTGAACATTCTTTTGTAAAATCTCTTTAGCAGATTTACAATCTACTCGAAGTAAAAATTCCTTGTTAATAAGGTCATCTTGAAATTTTGTAATACATAGTACTATAGATAAAATTTCTTTTTTGATAGTGCTGTAATTTCTTTGGGCAGAATTCCAGATTCCAGATGTAAATCTGACTAATTGTTCAGAGGAATTACTATCAATCTTTTGCTTCAGAATACCTCCATACCCGAGATCTGAAGCATCAGTTTCGACAATCATAAAGGCTTCGGGGTTAGGGATACCTAAACAAGGAAGGTCTTTGACTAATCTCTTTATCTTGGTGACAGCTCTGGTTTGCTCAGAGCTCCATGGAACTGGAACCTTTTTAAGTCTTTTGTAAAGAGGTTCACAGACTTGCCTAATGTTAGGGATAAAGTCAGCTACATATTTAAGGCTTCCTAAGAACCTCTGAAGCTGGGTTTTATCGCTAATTTCATTAGGGAATTTGGAGGAGAACTCTATGGATCTGCAAATAGGTTTATAACTTCCCTGATAAAGATCATGCCCTAAGAATCTTATAGATGTCTGGAAAAGCTTCATTTTCTTAGCACTTATGACTAAGCCATTAAACTTAAAAATTTTGAAGAAAGTATTCAGGTGTTTAAAATGAGAATCAATGTTCTCAGAGAAAATAAGCACATCATCAATATAAATAATTAACATGTGGCTATAAGGATTGAAAATATTGTTTATGATATTTTGGAACTCTGATGGAGCATTTTTGAGTCCGAATGGCAAGACATTCCATTCATAATGTCGAAAAGGGACATTGAAAGTAGTCTTGAATTTGTCTTGTTCAGCAATTTGAATCTGTCAAAATCCTGACTTCATATCAAACTTACTATAAAGATTAGCTTTACAAGTTCTCTTTAAAAGATCCCTTTTGTTAGGAATCGGATGTCTGATCCATTTTAGAACTGCATTCAAAGCCTGGGAGTACCTCATTCCTTTTTTGCACTGTTATTTACATAAAAGGCAGAACAGCTCCAAGTAGAATTAGAGGGTCTGATAATCCTATTTTCTAATACATGGTTTATCTCATTTTGTAGATTTCCATCATTTCTTGGTTCATTTGAATAGGTCTCGCCTTAGTAGGGATAGCCTGTTCATTAAATCCAGTAATGTAGGGAAAATCTACTAAATGCCTCTTTCTTTCCCAAAATGTATTAGGAAATTCAGAACAAACTTCTTTTTCGAAAGTTTTTTGAAAATTGGCAATTTTACTCACCATCTCCAGGGTTTTTAAAATTTGTTCAAATTTCTTTATTTGAATTTCTTGCTTAAGAAAACAAATATGTGAAGAAAGTTTGTTTATTTTAAAAGCAGTTCTTTCTTTAATAAGGTTACCTTCTTCTTGTAAGAGAGGCCTTAATAAAGGGAAGAATAGATTTTGATTTAATATCGTCGTGCGAATTCCATCAAAATTACTTGTGTAAGGTCGAATTTGATTAACAAAAGGTTTTCGTAGAATGATATCTTCAGTGATACCTTCAGTAATGACAAAATCATTGACAAGATAGATGCCATTGTTGTAGATATAGGCTTTTAAAAGCTTGTAATTGATTTTCATCTTATCTCCAGTGGCGGAGTATAGACGAGAAGTGCTTTTTTGTAGATATTTAGTGGGTATAAGTCCTTTGACGATGCAATTGCTATCGGCTCCAGTATCAAAAAGGGCGACTCTGTTAAGCACAAAGTCTTTGTTTATGACAATTTTTACTGCAATATGTTCGCTATAAGCTTTAATGGCCGTTATAGCGACACCTGAGGTAGAGGGACAGTTCGATCCGGGGAATAATCCTGGCTCTTTAAGGTGATCATTTTGATCATTGATCATTGAGAAGCTCTAGGTGATTCTGGTGGGGAATCATGCTCTAGAAGAGACATATCTTTTAGAACCTGTTCAGTAAGAATGTTGAGTTCAACTCGATCGAGCCTAATTTGTAGGTCTCTGATTTCTCCCTTGAGGGTGGAAATTTCTCCCTTGAGATCAGCTAGAGAAGGTTCCGCAGGTTTATTAAATCTAGACATAACCTGTTTCATGCTAAAAGGCTAAATGATAGGTCTGGGGGACTTTTCCTCTTTAGAAAGCATCAATCTTTTAAGTTCTAGAAGATATTTATTTCTAGCCTCATCATTTTGGATGTGTTCTATGATGTCAAACAGGATTTCCTTAGGTTTTCCAGAGATGACATTAACAGTCTTTTTTGTGCAAGTACAGAAAGTACTATTACAAGCACAATCTTGGCCAGACCGAGATCGATCGGATTCATATGCGGCGTTGATAAATTATTCATCGCTATAGATGTCACTAGAAGAGCTGGAAGTGTCGGAAGAGTCTAAAGAGTCTTCCATTATAGACAACAACTTCTCTTTGGTTTCTTCAGATAGACCTAATTGGTTGATCTTATTCTTCTTGCCAGATCTACAATCTTTAGCTCTATGGCCAGTTTTACCACAAGTCCAGCAAATATCCTTATTTTTAGAGGATTTTCTCCTAGTTTTTCTATTAGATTTATAAAACTCCTTTTTTGAGGAATCTTTTCTAGGTTTGGAATTTCTATGAGACTTATAGGATTTTTTCCTATGTTTCTTACTAAATAGAGAAGAAAGGTTAGCAAATCCAAAATCTTGACAGAAGGCTCCTAACTTGTATTTGGAAGCACTGTCACTCTTAAGTTGCTTCTTAAGTTTTAGGTCTGTGCAGAGTTCTATCCCTACGGTGGTAATGAAGCTTATGATGTCTCCGTAAATTAGAATTCCGTAAGGGATTTTTCCTTTGAACCTATCTTTGATTTTGGTTCTAACTTTGTCTGCGAACAGGGGAGGGAGACCACTAATGAATCGTTCTTTCCAGAAGTCATTGTTGCAATCAGGTCTAATCATAATTTTGACTAATAAGGTATCCTTATACTACCTAAAGTCTGCCAAATCATTGTAGGTGAGGTTGTTAAGAATTTTAAGGCTCCTATCTTGAAATAACTTGGGCTCTCCTATAAAATGTCTAGCTATATGATATAGGAGGGTAGCATAGGCGTCTTCTTTTGCAACTTGCTCAAGGGTTTCTTGTCCACTTTTATTTTTTACAAAAACTGTTTCCATGGTCATGGCCTCATAGATAAGGCTCTTAACTTCATATGTGAAATAGTTGTCCCACCAATGCTTTATCATACCAGTGAATCCTGATACAATCATGGTGGCTGCTTCTTTGTCAGAAGCTCCTCTGATTTTATAAACCGTAATAGCGACGCCCATTTCATGGTGTTTGTTATAGATTTGGTGTTCTGCCAATCCATCAACATTCTATTCAGTGATACCTCTACCATCATGATTTGAGGTGGAGAGGTAAGGGTTTTCCTCAAACTAGACATCTGGAGGAGAGGGTCGTTTGTAGTAGTTTTTCTTGGTAGAAAAATGTTCATTAGTAAGTTTCAAAAGGGAGTTCTTATCCTTTTGGGTGCTAGATTCGCCTTTCTCCTTTTCAGATAGGCTAAACCTAGAGAGTTTCTCATTGATTTGTTCTAGGATTTTTCCTAAAACTTTAAAGTCATCGCTGAGAGTAGGGAATTTATCCTTTTGAAATTCTAGAATTTTAAAGATAGGATTGGTAGTTAGACTAGGGCCTGGAATACTCTTCTCTGGAGTGGGAGAGCTGAAAGGAATTTTTGTGCTTTTAGCATTATCTATTTGATGGGAGATAGTATGAAGGACCTGATTAGTATAGTTGTTTTGTTCAACTATCCTATCTAGGTCTCTGTTGACAGGGGCTGATAAGGGTCTATCGTGCTTCTTCTTGAAGGGAGAAGCATTGAGAATTTCATTGGAATGGGGAATTTTTATTCCTTCAAGGGGAGGAGTAACTGATTCAATTACTTTGTTACTCTGAGTGTACCATTTATTAATGATAACTTGAAGGGATTTATTTTAGTTTTCCATTCTTCCAGTGAATTCAAACAACCTAAAGAATTCGATGTCGCATCAAAGTCTTTTTATATCAGCTATCCAGAGTCTGCCAAACTCTTTTTGTTGATCTTTAGAATAGGTACTGGTGTATGGATCTTTAGGAAGATACCAGAGGACTTCAAGAGCTTTGAGTTCTGGAGTATACTCATCATTAGATTTGATGACCTCTAATCCTGGGTCAGTTCTAATCTTTTGACGAGGTATGGTGGGGGGAGGTTCCATGTCTGAGGCTATAGGGCTACCTGGATCATAGAGATTTTCGGGTTCTAGGGATTCTCGAACCCTAGTATGTTTCTGGTAATATACTTTGGGAATAGGACCAGAGAAGTCAACTCCTCTAACTTTTCCCTTGTCATTATCATTTTCTTCACTTCCTTCAGGGTTTTTGGAGGTAGAAGCTCTGTGCGAGATAGATCTCCTAAATGAAGAATTTCTAGAGGCTTCAAAACCTAGGAATTTTAAATCAATGCATCCTTCAGGGTGCTGGATAACCCTTTCGATCTGTGATTTATCCGGATAGGTAGGGAGAGGTTGAGTGATAGCATCAAAGTGCCAATCATTGTTATGCACGATATCATTCCAAACTAGAGCCTTGGGAACAAAGATATTACTTCTGTCTTTGTTCACCTCCATGAGGGTTGTAGCACCCCTAGGGCTCGTGATTCTAGCTTTGGGAGCTAGGGTTGTACCCATAAGCCGATAATATACTCTGTATATTATTGCTATTTCTCTAGTATTATCCTTACTGTTCATGTTTTTTGTTTTAACATTAAGTATTAAAACATCCATGATGTTAGGATCATTAATATCCACCAAGAAATTTGGGTAGCAATTAAAGTATACCGGGCCATCGGCGAGGTTACTCTAAATTACCCCTAAGAGAGAATCGTCAAAATTCAATAGACGGGAATCTCTTAGAATAGCACAGACAGGGATATCAAGACCTTGTCTAAAGAGTGGCTTAATGGCCACTTGAACAAGTCCAACATGAAGATAATTAAACTGATTTTTAAATCTGTTTATATTATGCTCATTTAATAATTGAATAATTTCTAAGGAATTATTAATGGCGACAGTAGACTCGAAAGTCTTGATATCATGTTTTTTAATAAAACTAAATTTACCAAGTTGATAAATAGTTTTAAAAGATTCTTCTGGAATACTCCAGTTTTGAAGATCATTTTCAATGTTAGCAATCTGAGTTGCTTGAGAAGACAGATTAATAGTATTTTTAACATGGTTTTTGGAATCCATTACAATAAATATTGTCTAGAGCATGGGAAAACTATTTTCATATAAGCTACTCACTACTTTAATCTTTTAATAATGAGACTTCTAATAAATTATCTTAATATATCTTGTTCCATAATGGGGTTTATCTAAGTATGGGGTATTCGTTTTCTCGAAGTGTTTGAGGTATCTGATTAATATCTGGTTTCAGACGTTGGTCAGCCTGAAAGTGTGGTCTCAGATAAGGTAAGCATTCGACCTTGTTGGTAGTCCTGTCGCTAAGATAACACTAAGCATGAATAATCAATTTAGAGCATGGAATAATTAATTCAATCAGTAATAAGAAAACTCCTTCAACCCAATTTCAAAACCCAAAACTTAAATCATATGAAAATCCATTCAATTTATGCCCTAATATAAAAGTAAAGTTTAGAGAAGAGAGACATATTTGAAACACATAAGAATTTGAAGTCAATTCGAAGATTAGAGCCCAGATGATGAATACAATGTGAAACCCTTAAGATTTCTTAGTTGGAGAGTTAAAGATGAATAAAGTAGATTTTTATCTTTGAAACCTGGAGTTAAAAGGCCTATTTTATGTTTATAAGTCAAAAAAATATGAAAAGACCAAAAGCTCCTCACTCTAAAGTGAAAAAAACAAAACTGGATGAATTTTACACCTTGGAGTGGCACAACCTTATCATGGAGGTTATCCTCCATGCCACACCATTAATGCAGAAAGTAACCTTCATGACACGGTGATATCGCAAAGACACATTACCTCGGTGTTCTGAAATAGCCCCAAACCCTTTTCAAAAATTCCAAAACTTTCCAAAATTACCCTTTTAACATTCCTAAACATAATTCAAGTTAAAAATCAACATTAAAAATATGAAAAGAACAAAAATAAAATGATCAATATTTTAAGGGGTCTTACATTACCCTTTCCCCTTAGGAACATTCGTCCCCGAATGATGAGTTCGGATACTTTTATCACGATAACAATAAAAGCACCCTAGAATCAATTAAAAAACTCAGAAATTAATTTGGAAAATGAAACTCCTACATTATGTAGTTTCATCCAACCCGGGGAACAAGAATGGGTATTTGGCCTTTATATCTTCCTCAGTGTCCCATGTAGCCTTTTCTTCCTTTTGGTTTCTCCAAATTATCCTCACCGAAACTACATCCTTGGTCCTCAATCCACGAACTTGCTTATCTAATAAGTCAACTAGGACTTCTTCATAAAACAAGGAATCTATAACACCGACATCCTCAATAGGCACTATCAAGAAAGAATCACGCATATATTTTTTTAGCATGGACATAAAATATGGGATGAATAGAGCCCAAACACATCGGTAAATCCAACTTATAAGAAATATTCTCAACTCTCCTTACAATCTAATATGGACCAATATAATAGGGACTGAGCTTCCTCTTTTCCCAAACCTTATGGCTCCTTTCATAAGAGACACCTTTAAGAATACCCAATCATTTACTTCAAACTCCAATTCTCTTCATCTTAAATCGACATAAGACTTTTGGCGACTTTGAATAGTCTTAAGTCTTTTTCTAATAACTCTACCTTCTCCATGGCTTGGTAAACCAATTCAGGACCAAACAACCTAGTATTCCTAACCTTAAACCATCTAATACTAAAACTATAGCTCCTACTACAAAGATCTTTAAAAGAAGCGATTTGGATGCTCGAATAATAACTATTGTTATACGCAAACTCTATAAGAGGTATAGGGTCAACCCAACTACCCTTAAAATCAATCACATAGGACCTTAGCATATCCTTCAAAGTCTAAATAGTCTGTTCTACTTGTCCATCTGATTGAGGGTGGAAAACGGTGCTAAAGTTTACCTGCGTACCAAAACCTTTCTTAAATAAATGCCAGAAGTAAGAAGAAAATGGTGTAGCATGGTCTGCTATAATGGACACTGGCGCGCCATGCAACTTCACGATCTCCTAAATAAACAACTTCACATAATCCTATACTGAGTAGTTAGTCCTCATAAGAAAAAAGTGATCAGACATAGTCATTCTATCCATAATGACCCAAATAGAATCATACTGATTGTGAGACCACGGAAGACCCATAATGAAATCTATATTAATAATCTCCCACTTCAACATAGGCAACTTTCTCTCTTGGAACATACCACTAGGCCTAAAGTGCTCAACCTTAACTTGCTGACAAATCATAAACTTAGCAATAAAATTTACCAAATCCCTCTTCATGTTGCTCCACCAGTAGATACCACGATCATAACTTACCAAATTTACCAAATCATAACTTAACATACCACGATCTCCTGTTTACATATATATATGACCAGGGAAATAGGGATCATGACATCTAAAACATAAGTTATTTTCCTTAAGATTTTCAGTGGTGAGGTTTGGTTTGAAGGAAACTCTAGGTCTTTGGGCCATGATCTATTATTTTGGGATTAGTTGGAGACATAAGTTCTATGGCATCAGGTTTAACTAGAGACTCCTTGATAACGGAATATGGCTCTCGAAGGATTGGTTTGGTTATGTGGATATTGGGAATTTCTAAGGTTAGTGGGTCCTTGGAGGGCTTTAAAGAAAGTTTCATAAGATTATGCTAACTGATATGCATCCATACTAGAGGTAGGATTAGGTAACCCCACTTGAGGTTTCAACTTAGGCTTCAAGCCACCATTTTGCCTATTATTATTGAACTCAGCCACTATATCCAGTAACCTAACATTGCCAAATCTCCTATAAACCTTAGTATAGAAAAGGAACTAGTTGGTCCCTTTTTTCTGTAAAATATGACTATCAAACTATACAACTACCTTATCCTTCATAAGCATTGAAAAATAACTCATCTTTACCATCTTAGGAATTTGGTATATTTTAAAAAATTGTTCACATTTGCAAATCCAACCCTTTGGGTTAGAGCCTGTGAACTAGGAAAAATTAATTTTAGCTTTAAAGGGTTTGTTTGGCATTTTTGGAGGGTTTGTATTGGGCAAATAAAGTAATGGGAGATTAATGGGTATTTGGTTGGTACCAGACAAGGGAACGATATTAGGAGTTGCAGTGTTTTGAGCAATGGAACAATAAAAGTAATGAAGGAAGAAGGGAGAATGGGGTTCTGACGTAAGGAACTGCCTGACAAGAGAAAATAGGAGGAAAAATGAAACTTCTCCCCATTAAATAACTAGTAATTGTAGATTGAGGGGTTACCTAACCCTAAAAGTTTGAAGACTGACCAAACTTGCGAGCTTGCAACAGACCTCGAGGTCTGGAAGTTTTTGAGCTTGGGGAGTAAAGGAGCTAAACAGTAGCTTCAACTCGCTTCAGAGCATCAAGTTGGGAGATAATCAATTTCAGTTTTTGATTTGGTCAACAAACTCCTTTAGCTAAACGGAGAACTGATTCTGAGAGAATTCCAAAGATTAAAACTGTTTTGCATTTTTAATAGCCACCAATTGAAATTGTGTTCTTTTTCATGCCCTCTTCAAGATCCTTGAACTTATCCTTCATTGAAATGTCGCAAGAATTGAACAACTCTGATACCAAGTCACGAATTAGGTTGTTTCAAGCTCTATTCATAAAGAACAAAAATGTAAAGAAGAGTAGAGATAAAGGTGAGAAGAAAAGAGAGAGGAAATTGAGCACAATATATTCACTGAAATATGAGAATTCAGTATAAGCAACTCATAAGGTAAAACAAGGAGTACAACTGGGTGCCACATATCTAGTTGATTTTAAGGAAAAGAAAAATTACAAAGGACTAAATAGCAATTACTGAAAGTATCACTAAAATACTTAAAGGACTACAATGACATAAGGAACATTCTAAAATCGTAAATAAAATAGTTTATTAACTGACATGATCAATATTTTCAAAAAGTACTTTTAAGGAAAGGGGGAACAAGTAGCTACAAATTAATTTAGTGGTGATAATCATACGGGTATTCTTATTCTTCTAGAAAAAACACTCATTCTTTTTCGTATTTTTTGCTTTTTAGCTGGAAAAAACACTTATTCTTCTAGAAAAAACACTTATTCTTTTACGTGTTTTTTGCTTTTTAGCTGGAAAAAATTAAAACTCAACTTATTTCTATATTTAAATGTTTGACAAAACTCCTCCGCGGACTAAAATAAGATTTTATTTTTTATTTTTATTTTTAAAAAAGTAATACTAACATTTCAAAAGCTTAGCCAATCATACTGCTAATAATATCCAATTATATTATTGAGAAATTGTTGAAATAAAAGAATACATTCGTAAAAAAATTAATCCCAAATCTCCTGGACATTGACGACACATGAACGTTTGTTTAGCTCCAGAGTCTGCCCGATTTGGAAAATTTGCCTGTCCTGTTTGTCCAATTTGACTTTTAAATCGATGAACTTTGTGAATTAAACAATTGGACTCAACAATATCATTGTGATTTAGTAGACTCTATAATGGGAGGTCAAAACAGCAAATAAATTGGTTTCCAAGTTCAGCCCCATTGACATGAGATTGATTTGCAATCAAACATATAGGCAGAAGGGCTGAGAGTTTCTAGCGATATGCAGTCATGCAAGTGACTATACGACAACCTTCCCTTAGTATTTACCCCTTAAAAGATCAACTATTTATTACCTAAAGGCGCTCAAGCACAAACATGTTAGAAAAGAAAAGAAAAATTCCAAGCTAATCTCCCAGGCATCAAATTTAAAAAGTTCCAAGTTCCAAGCTAATCTTGCAGGCATCAAATTTAAATATCAAACCTAAACACATATTATGAACAGCAACACCTAAAAAATACATACAATAACTTACAAATTGCAATAACCAAACTTCATTGTATAATTCTTGAACCTACTGCAACTAGTGCGGATGACAATGAAGAGATCACTTAGATGCGGATGACAATGAAGAGATCACTTAGATAAATAACTAGGGAACTGGTATGTCATCATTTTCCATGTTAGACATGTAACCATGAGCAGTTGATGCTGTTTCACTGTCCGCTCCTTCAAGTTCGGCCTGCCGTGCAAATGAAGATTATTAGTTTATGTAGTTTCCCTGATTTCAAACTATGAAAGAGGATCAAAATGCTCCCTATCCCTTCAAAATTGACAATGTGCTGCCCTTAGTAGAGCTTCACACACTGCTTTACAAACTACCATGCTGCCAGAGAATGTGCCAAACCAAGTGGTTTAATGAGAGGAATCTGAAATCTGAATAGTGTCATCATTTTCTTCAAAAATATGAAGTATGTTGTGGACAAAACACATGGATCAAGAAGCTAATTATACTGCCACCATTGCAATGACCCTCCAGTTCATTTCCTCGATTTTTGCACATTTCCGGCGTTTCGAGCCTCCCCACAATAGCTACAGGTCATGTCGGAACTGTTGGTTTGGTTGTCAGACAGTTCGTTTGGGTTTTAGGCTCACTTCTTTGTTTTGGAGATATCGATGTTAAGGAATTAATCTCGAACCAAAACTCCTAGTAAACGACCTCAGATAAGAATTCTGACAACGCCATCAGCTCTGGAACGTGGATTTTAGCCTAGGGGACCTTGGTTCAGGTCCCGAGGCTTCCGAACTCGTTTTGGGCTATTGAGTGGATTCTATGAAAAATGAAAATATAGGTGTGGGCCATATTTAGTTGAAACAATCTCGACTGAAAGTTTCAATGGTTCCATTGAGTCCGGAATGTCGAATTTGGTATTGTAGCATAGTTCATTTGCGCGCACAGGGTTCATAACGAATCCCGAGCACCCGATCGGAGTCCATTTGGACTTAGAGAAATCTAATGCCTGGCACCATCTGGTGCAACCGCTTAAGCGGTAGTCGCTTTAGCCTCCTTGGTTGTATGGCCGAGGACCGCATAAGCGATCCTTGTCTGCTTTAGCGTCGTTTTAGCGACCAACATGTCGCTTTAGCAATGTTGCATCCCTGTGCCCGACTGCTTTAGCAATGCTGTATCCCTGTGCCCGACCGCTATAGCAGCACAAGGGATTGTTAAATCCCCTTCTTCACCCAAATTTCTCATTCATTTCTCAATCATTTTTCATAATTATTGAGAGTTTGGAGAGTGGAAAACGTGGGGAATCATCCATTGAAGCTAAGGTAAGTTAGCCCAACACTCCTTGGTCATTTCCCATTATTTTCCATGTCAAATTCCATCCTTTTTCATTGTAAAATCTTAGAAATTAGATTTTTAAATCCCTAAACTTTAGGGGCTAATTTGGACCCCGATTTGTGTCCCGTTTGTGATCAACTTTTGAGCACACATTCCTTATCCTTCGAAAGGCCTCGTGACGGGTTCAATTTTGGATTTTGTTTGCAGTCTCCACAGGCCCGTTCTTGACCTGAATTATGACCCGACCTTTCATATAGCAATATGGGCCACATTTTACTCCTAATAACGTGTAGATTATTAGTTTGATAGTGCGGCAGCATTTTGGGATCGTGGAGCATAGGCGAACAAGTTGTAGCCGATACAAGGATCGCGATTCGGCATCGAGGTAGGCTTCGATCTACTTTTCTTCATAAGATAGTATGTAATGTAGATTGCATACTAGGTGGGTATATAGGACATGTTTATGGCTGGGGTATCATAACTTAGCCTAATTTAGGCGTTTGCGGATAGAAGGGTGAACCGACCCTTAAGATGAAATACTCCCTCAATCCTATTTTATGTGTCACCATTTCCTTTTTTGTCCATCCTAAAAAGAATATCATCTTTCCTTATTTGGCAACTATTTAAAGACATAATTTCACTTTTACCCTTATTGGTCCCACTTAATTAAAAATAGGAGTAATACATTTTTTTAATAAAGGATAATTTGGTAAAAATCATCAAGTCTTTTCTTATTTCTTAAACTTCATGCCCGGTCAAACTATGACACATAAAATGGGACAAGAGGTGTACTTATTATAGTTATAGAATCCTATTACCCTAGGTTATAAGCACGTTAACCGTAGTTTGATGTTAAGGATCCTTTAGTATAAGGTTTACTATTGACTTAGTGAATTGGATCATAGTTCCCCGGATTATAGTATTACCTTATGCTAGTTATATATTGTTGGGCTCTAGGCCGTGATTATGATACTTGTTGGACTCCAGGTGAGCATCCTACCCTTAGAAAAGACGTGATTCTGATTTATGGACACTTAGGCACTATTGATGTGTTGTTTGGATACTGGTGATGGCATGCATACTATTATGTGCGTTCATGCTCACGTAGTGGTACGATTCGAACCAAATCATGATTTCACTATTGTTTTCTAAAAACGAATTTGTTCCCACTTTCACTTATAACGGATTCTTTTATAACGAAAATCATACCACCTTACTTAATGATTTACAAGCTTTTGAAACCAAAGATGTTTTGGAAATTAGACAGAGACAGATTCTGATCCATGGTTTATCCACTCTTTTACCACTACCATTTACTTTGATCGTGAGATTCCGACCCTTTCTATTTTATTATGATGATTTAGTCCCAGTTATCTCGCGCAATGGATTTATAGACTTGCACTATTTTAGCCACGGTTTGAGTCCGTGCATTTATTATATATATATACATTTCTCTAGTACTAGACGGAGTAGATTGATGATGATGATGACTGGAATCCTGGATTGAAACCAAGCCAGTGTACACGGATATTCCCAAATCCCTTAGGGACCCTTTCATCCATAAGTCGTCGTGCCGGAGAAGAGAGGTCGTCGTAGGTCCTGCCTTTGCGAGTTGTTGAGCTGGAGAAGGTGTATACTCTTGACACGTTATGACACTTGGATCAAATAGGGAACTATGGATTTACTCTACATTCATTCATTCGTATCTATATTGTTTGGTGCTTGAATCCATTAGCCTTATGGGGGGTTGCATAGGTATAGGTTATGATTGTTGTTTGTTCCGTGATGTATTGAACCTTTCGTGCTTAAGGAGGCGCGAGTAGGTATTGTTTGTTCGAACTAGCCGGTTACTCATTGTTGTTATTATGATTAGTTCGTGGCAGGCTGATTATGGATTGGTACTGAAGTTGGAGGCATGATTCTGATTCCTTTCCTCTTTACGGTAAATTACATAATGGATAGTTACCTCATGGTTAGATATTATGGTTACGAACCCTAATTAAGCCAGCACTAGCTAGCCTACTTGGTTAGGATGCCTTGAGATGTTAGGTCATTACCTTGAGTAGTCCTATATATATATATATATGGTATTACTGTATATCCCTATCTTCCTTGTCTATTCTTGGCCTCGTATACTATTATATGACCTTCTTTCACCCTTCCTTTATATATTGACTACTGATATACAGTATTGTACTTTAGACCCTGATTACTATGATAATAGGACAGTTTATCCTTATTGCTCCCTTATCATTATCCTATTTAGCTTCCTTGTTAATTGCCTACAAATTATATTCCTGCTTTACATGTTGTTTATACTTGCATTATCTTTGGAGCTCAGTCGGTCGATGCCCACCGAGTACCACGTGTTTGGTACTCATACTATACTTCTGCAGCTTGTAGATCATAGTACAAGTACTCGCCATTCTAAGTATTGCTACTCTCCCTCTTATGGATTAAACTGATCTCTGCATTGTATTCAGAGACGGCTTGTACTTGTATTTATTTTGTACTTCACTTGGTACTCTTATTGTATTAGAAGGTTTTTTAGTGATTGCACCAGGTTTTGAAATTGCCTTATATATATTGATCTTTTTATCATATTTATTCCCCATTTTCCTTTCATCTCTTCTGATAGTCCGTTACTAGCTGTTTGACTAGGAATTGACTTACCTACTGGTGGGTTATAGTAGGTGTCATCATGACCTAAGAAATTGGGTCGTGACACACCCCATCCCAAAGACTGGAAATAATTCGTATACACGATTCATTCGATCATATTTTTCCGATTGCATGGACACTGCCACCAATATCCACATAGTTGGATTTTAGTTTGTCCTCTTTCCATTCCACATGATGTAGCTACTCCAGAACCTGGCTATTTTTACAAATCTTCTCTAAAGCAATGTAATCAAATATTTACATTTATCTGATACTTGGAGATAGGTAAAAAACAAAAACCTTTTTTATCAGCCTTTCAAGAAAGGGTAAAAAGAAAATTTAAAGCATAATGGAACATGTTAGAATAGGGGTAGGAACAAGAATAGTATATAAAATATACTTCGAAAAGGATTGTAACATAGTGTCCTACTTGAAAAGAGGATTGGAACGTAGTGTTTATAAATTGAGTTTCAGTGTAATAATGCAAATACACAATTAAATAATAATCTTCTCTTATATATCTCACATGTTATCAGAGCCTCTATGATCTTGGTAGAGAATCAAAAAATAAAAAAAAACTTCCACAGCCAACATACGGGTTATAACTCATATCGCCGCTCGTTTAGCCAATAATTATGTTAGCAAAAGTTGAGACAGTAATATATGCATGAAAAATAATTATACTGAGAAATAATTTGAGAAGCATCCGGGAGAGAGAGTTATCACTGTACTTCTTTCCAGTGACTACTTTCTCATATTTGATTTGCGTAGTACCATGCATTTTTCCGGTGACTACTTTCTCAAATATGACTTACGAAGCACCGTACATTTTTTCGGACTACTTTCTCATATCTGAGTTACGTAGAACCATGTGTCTTTCCGGTGACTCCTCAAATCTGATTTGTGTAGTTCTACATGTCTTTCCAATGACTCCTCAAATATGATTTACATAGATTCACCTTTCACATTTCGTTAGTGTTGTGTGAAAACCAACAAAACCAAAAGTTCCAGTGTCCCTGCAACCAAACAACAACCAGCATCACAACGAATAGACCTCCCACGCGCCCAGCGTGAGTGCCTTTTCTAGCTAGTTTTTCGGCGACTTTCTTGTTCAAATCTACTCATCTCTTGATTCCCAGACGATCCATATATTTTATACCAGTTTTTGGCAATTTTTCAGGAACAAATCGACTTTCTGACACGTTTAACTACTTTTCCTATCACTTTTTTAGTTTGTCCGTTTTCAACTGTGGTTGCCCGGACATCCCAAGCAGTCCTTACCAGTTTTCTTGCAGATATCTTCACCAAGTCCCTCACTGGTTTTGTATTAATTACATCTATAACAAGCTCGGTACATATGACCTGTATGTACCAACTTGAGGGGGAGTTTTAGAATAGGAGTAGGAACAGGAATAGTACATTGAATCCTACTTGAAAAAGGATTGTAATGTAGTGTGCTACTGGGAAAGTAATTGAAATGCATGGGCTAAAAATAGTCTCGGTTTAATAATATAGACACACAATTCAATAATATTCTTCTCTTATATTTCTCACATTCCTCACAGAATATATAATTAATGCATCTATGTCCCTAAAATTTTATGAAGAAGACACAGGAGATCGTTCATTCCCGAATGATGTACATAAAGCATTCCACATGCAAAATACTAATTAAACATTCATCTACCGAAAGTTCACTAGCTTATGTATATTAATCACAAAAATGTTGCAGTAGAATGACGCTTTAGCTTACCTTAGCTTGCCGATACTTCTCAAGTATCCGATGATATTGCTGGCGTGCCCCAGGAGATTCAACCATTGATAGAACTCTCGAGACAGCCTCATCGAGAGCAGCATCAACTTTTTGTTTGCGGAACACCTTGAGAATGTCTTCATCCTCACTTTCATCAATTGATTCTATGTCATGTCGAAATCCCCGAAGACCAACTCCTCGTCGACGCCACCTTAGCACCACCTTCTCCAAGATTCCAACAGCCCAACAAACCTTGTATTGCTTTCTAACCTGATAGCCTCGTACATGAGCCTGCCATGGAATCACTAGTAAATCACTTTGCTGAACGAATTATTTTCTATTCTCTGAACATTCTCCATCCACCCCTCACCCAAAAACCAAAAATAAAAAGCCCAACTGATGAATGCTCCCAACTTATATATGTCTTTTTTCAGATAAATATGATTACACTTCTATGTTAGTGACAGATTGTATTTGAAGTCTATCACCGCTTAACTTGCATATTTTCAAGTATAATGAAGCTTGAAATGACAATTTGACTAAACGTTTAAAGCACCTGTATCTTCACTACTTTCTGGCGGAATGCAAGGAAATCTTTCCGGCCTTTCCATCCTCGATATTTCTTCTGAATAGCTAAGGCTGCTGAGTTGTAGTCTCGTGTGTTGCGGAATGCCAACTTCGATGCAGCTGAAAGCCCGTGAATATCGTTTGAGAGGACACCATATTCATCTCCACTTGTGGTAGCAGAAACAACAGATTCTCTCAGTTGTCTTTTGCGGAATGAATGTGCTCGGAATGCAGACTGTATACGAGCAGCAGCCTGAGCTGCATTACGGACTGCAGCTAAAGTGTCCTTTAAAGAACGCTGATCCTCATTTATGGTGGCACTTGTGTTTGATATACTACTAATAGTTCTCTCTGCTTCCACATCGGCAGTACCTTTGGAGAGCTCGCTCTGCTCTAAAGTGAGGGATGAAAGATGACTCGTGAGAGCTACCTCTGAAAGATATCCTGCAAGTCCCTTATGACCGCAGCTGGAAGCAATTGATGCAGCAGTTTTACCAACTGGATCTCGTGAAGAGGGATCTGTAACAGCTCCAGCCGATGCCCCCGATGCGATGAGCGAAGCAACCATTTTTTCCCTGCCACAGATATGGATATTTAATAAACCGAAGTTATTACAGCTACCACGCATAATGCCCTTGAAGAGACTTGTCACAAGAAAATTCACTACACATGCAAACATCGACAGGGGCATATATAAAGGGAGAGAGATTTAAGGAGTTCACCCTGATATCTCTCTTTATTATTGTTCTTATATTTCTTTCTTGAGTAACCAAGAAAACCCAGAGGGCCAGTGATGTACAATTTGAGACTCGGTGAATAACAGGCCTGCCGTCTACCCTCCAATACTTAAATATCAGGCTTTTTTGTGTGGCAGGGTTCAAACATGTGACATGCACCTAACCCACATCACCCCGATATCTTGACATCCAAAGCTGAATCTCTCCATGTTGGTGATATATTACTCCATAATGAATTTGAGAAGTTGAAAATTACTGCCTAAGGTGCTCAACTTTAAAATTTCACATAGGCAAATTAGTAGTGAGATGAAATATTTTTCATAAAGCTGAGCAAAAATCAAAATATCATACATGTTCGTACTTTTGGTATGGATACTCAGAATGTAGAAGCGGGTGGTTTTTTGATACGAGCATGGTTAGCATGAGGTACATTAGAATAGGCTTCTACATATGGATGATATCTTGGAGCCCGGAGGATGCTGTGGAGCAACAAATACACAGTGCCATGAGCGATCAAGATGCCATTTGGGCAATCAAAAAGGGCCTTTGTGGGTTATTTCTTAAATAGCCACTTTTAATAAAAGGCAATAAGTATAAATAGTTGTCTTAGTCATTTTTCATCCTTAGACTTTGATGAATTGAAAATTGAACTCCTTTGAGAGTGTAGGGTGGAATACCTTTAGCGTAGCCATAGTGTAAGTGAGATTAATGATGGGTGGATTCCCATTGTTGATCTAAAACTTCTTAATCTTGATTTTCACAAGAGTTACTCCTTTGTGGATTCAAATCGAGTTTCTCTATTCTAATTGAAATCAAGTTCTCTTTCTTCCTTGGTTAATTGATTCAATTAGCCCTTCTTTCTTCTATTCTCATCTCAATTTCTTCTAATTCTCATCTCTTATTTCTCCACTATCTTTATTTTGTGTTGTTGATTTTTCGTCTTTTCGATATCAATTTTAATCACTCGATTGAGATCGTTATCATCGTGGTATCAGAGCCAGGTTAGGGATTCGTTTCTACGAATCTCAATCCTAGGCTTGTAAATATGAAAATATCAAAAAAAAAGGGGGGGGGGGGGGGGGGGGGGTTGAAAAACGTTTTTGGAAAATTTCAAAAAGAAATTTGGTCGATTTGAGTTTTATTTGTGTTTCTATCACTGGATTCGTGTTCCTCTAGTGTTTAGGGATTTAGATCTGAACATCTGGGTTGATTTGGAAAGAGTTTGTAATTTTCACCATTGTTGAGCTTGAAAAAGCTAGAGGATGGTGAAGTGGATTTGAAGATCTAGGTGGAATTGAAGGTTTATTTGTATTAGGATTTGTTCTCTCTATCAAAAGGAGCTCGAATCTAAAATTTAAGAGCAAATGGAGTTTAAATTCATTGGGGTCAATTTTGGAAGTTCAGCATCTTCATAGTGTTCTTCATAATTTGAAGTGGGTTTCAAAATTTGAAAATTTTGGGTCTAAATTGGAGCTTGAAAAGCATCAGGGTTTGTTGTTCTCTACAGCAAGGGGAGCTTGAATCTTGAACTTCGTCAAATTTGGAGGTAAAACGAAGGAGCAATAAATTTTGGAGTTCATTTTGTTAACGGTGTTCTTCATAGCTTGAAGAGAAAGAAAATGGGTCTAAAATTTTGATTTGATTAGGTTGGAATTGAGGGTTTAAAAGTATTGGGGTTTGATCTCCCTATAAAAGAAGCTTAAATCTCAAATTTTGTGAAACTTAGAGCTACAACAAGATATGAATTTTTTAAGTTCATCCATGTTCTTGGTGTTCATGAAATTCATGTCTTGTTGAAGAAGAATTATTCAAAAGGTGTTGTTTGATCCAAAAAAGAAAAAACAAAAAGGTGTACTTGTTTGGTACAAAGGAAAAGACCAAAAAGGACAAAGACTAGGACAAAAGGTAGTACGGGGGTGACCATAGGATACAATTCTTGGAAGCTTCCTAAAGTGTCGTTCTGCATGAAAGTAAAGTGAACTCAATGTTTCAAAACATGCATGTTCCGAAAAGACGAGTTCTTGAAACAAAATGATCAGTTGTGGGAGACCGGAGCTTTGGAGTTGTGATAGATGATTATAGTGTTATCAACTCTATAACCCCTTAGTGGTTAGCTTGCTTGGGCTGTCTTTCTTTCCAAAACAAAATCCTTTTGTTACTTGAATGGGATTTTTGGTTGATAGGAGAGTAAAGGTACCTATTTCATTTGAGAATTATTGAGAGGAGGTTTGGTGTGATATAGTACCCTTGGATGCTTGTCAAATGTGTTTGGGAATTCTATGGTTCCAAAGTCATAGACTTCCACATGCACAAGATTGGTACTATTACATCATGGATCTCAAAGGGCACCTTCTCTATTCTCCAACATGCTCTAATAAAGTCGATGCAAGTAAAATCATTACCTAGTTGGGAAAAGATTGTGCTTCATTGAGGAAATAGTTGAATGAAAAATTTGAAATATGGGATAAAAAATTGGATGATTGATCTCGACTACTTGAAAAGACCAAGTCAATATTCCAAAAGAGGCAAATTATGCATCATCAAGTTGTATCTAAGGAGTTGCCTTTGGAGGCAAAACAAGCTACTCCTTGTGCGGTTGTTGCTAAAGAGTTGAACATGCACGTCAAAACATCCACTCCTTGTGCACCAAAGTGGAAGCTAGAGTTGAAGGGATCTCCAAACCCTTCACAAGGGATCCTTGGCACTTATCCAAACTCTAATAAAATTGAGACAAAGATTGAGAGGAGTAAGGGTGTGACATGTGACAACTCTAGAATGGAAAAGGAGACGTTATGTGGAGTGATGTGAGAGGGTTGTCACAACCTTATACTAACTTTTGTAACCTTTCTTCCTTTTCTAGTTATCTTGATTATTGTGCAAGTATCCTTGAAAACAAGCCTAGTAAGGCACCACGAGCAATGACGAATCACGAGGTGCTAGAAAGCTTTTCAAAGGAGCAAATGTGTGCCAATATTAAAAAGTAAGGTGAATGCAATACTCCCTATGAGCTACAAGATAACAAATCTAAACCTTACACTTTGTTGGAAGTAGAAGATCCTTATGTGGCTAGTAGCCAATTGAGTGTAAGTGATGACTTGTATATATGTGAACTTAAAGATCATTTGCCTTGTGATGATCTTGATGGCACCTTGTTGCATGATGATAATGTCGTTGTGAGTGCTCAAACATTCGATGACCGGATTGATTCTTCTTGTACGATCAATTTGAGTCTACCCAGTGCTACAACTTGTGACTTGAGTGGAAATGTGTTGTCATGTAATAGGGGTAGTCAAATGCTAGTTGGCTATAATGGTGGTAATCATGTGTGTGATTCTTTTGAGATTGACTTGCTACCAACTAGTGCTAATTGTGGTGATGACCAATTTTCTTGTAAATATGACCTACCAATTGAGGAGTTGTGTGATGTTATAAATGAACATCAATTTAGTAATGGTAATGATGTAGTTGGTCATGTAATTAGACATGCAGGATCTTTACTTAGAGGTGATGGTTCCTTAGGTGTTGATTCTATTTTTTATTCTTGTCATGAGTATCTTGAGGTGGAGTATGAACTTAGGGATAATCTCTTATTCACAGATGACATGAGTAATGTGAATGATGAACATAGTGGTGTGTCATATAATGTTGGAAGTGTAGCCACTCTTGAAGGCTACTAATTCTTTGAAAATCCACTATGGTGTTATGCAAACTTTTCGATGACGGAAATCTCTTCTTAGAAGATGATAGTATGTTTAGTGGAATGGATGGTGTTCAAAAAGAAGGTGAGGTATGTGCTACAATTATCCCTTCATCTTTATGTGTTCCCAGTCTTGGTCAAGGACTTAATGTGCTTGAATCAACTAGTGAACTTTCTCATGAGAATACATTAGATGAAGTTGACTTGTGTGACACTTTTCTATATTATTTGTTTGCATATGATGATACTCATGCCTTTGAGTGGAATAAGTTGTGTGAAGATAAGAGCGCAAATGGGGCAAATGGATGTTTTCTTAGCCCGTTTTCATGGAATATCTTTCCATCTAACTCGGGTAATGGCACTTATGATGTGTTGCTTCGTCAAGATGACAAGCGAGTTGTGCCTTAGAAGAGTCCATGGATGTTCAAAACTTGTTGTCACCTTCATAAGTTAGATAATTTGAAGTATCGAATGGGAGACTAAGGAGCATGCTTAATATCATGAGTAGAGGGAACACAAAGGTTAGATAATTTGAAGTATCGTGGGAGACTAAAGAGCATGCTTAATATCATGAATAAAGGGAACACAACTTGGCGGGAGGACCATTGGTTTTGCATTAAATTAGTTATTAATCGATTCCTCAGCACCTCTAGTGGCATGACTTTGTGAACTCACTTCCCAAGGGAAGTTGTCTTGAAAGGAAGGGTAATGTGTTCCTAAATGTCATTATTCCATCCTCGGATGTTCCAAGTTGTAGTGATTTGCTTGCTAGCTCTCTTGAGCATGTTGGTACTCTTGTATATGGTAACACCTTGAATGGGGCTCATATTCTTGTTTCCTTTCTCTACTACCTCTTTGCAAATGATGAAGCCCATTTTGTATTGGATTTGTTTTGTATAGAGATAGGGGTTTCTTGGGTTCATCCATTTACTTTTGTGACCAAACTATGTGGGTCTTTCATACCTTTGATCCTGATAAACCCATATGGGTGTGGTGACACCACCTTCAGTATGGTTTTATGGCGGAATAGAGAAACAATTGTGCCTTAGGACTTTTGTGGTTTCTATGTTCCATGATATTTCTCCTAGTTGTATCCTTTGTACGTTGTACAATGCATTTCTCTTATTGAACACAAAGGATTCTTGGTTGTATTTCAAATTTGTGCCTCCTTGGTATGATGATATTGGTGTCAATCTTGTGCTAACCCTCATGATATGAGGAGTTTTTGGTTGCTTGTCCTTCATATGTTTTTGTAAGGTTCGATTTGAGGACGAATACTTTTGAAGAGGGGGGGATATTATGAGCATGGTTAGCATGAAGTACATTAGAATGGGCTTCTATATATAGGATGATATGTTGGAGCCCGGAGGATGCTATAGAGAAACAAACACACAAGGTCATGAGTGATCAAGATGTCATTTGAGCAATCAAGAACGGCCCTTGTGGGTTATTTCCTAAATAGCCACTTTTGAGCTATTTGTGTAAAGGCAGTAAGTATAAATAGTTGCCTTAGCCATTTTTCATCCTTAGACTTTGATGAAGTGAAAATTGAACTCCTTTGAGAGTGTAGGGTGGAATCCCTGTATTGTAGCCATAGTATTAATGAGATTAGTGATGGGTGGATTCCCATTATTGATCTAAAGCTTCTTAACCTTGATTTTCACAAGAGTTACTCTTCGGGGAAGAGTGGAAGAAGGGGCGATTCTCGAACGCGGAAAAGGATACAATGAATTCGAAAGAATTGAACGAGTCGTATGAGGTGAAAATCTCATGTACACACATCTATAGAGTGGCAGTAAGGGTGACTTATCTGTCAACTTTTCCTATCACCCCAAAAAAAAACGAACTCTGTCTTACGTAAAGTTGCCAGAGTACGATTAACCTCTGGATTTGAAATCACTGCTTATACACCCAGTATTGGCCATAATTCACAAGAACATTCTGTAGTCTTAGTAAGAGGAGGAAGGGTTAAGGATTTACCCAATGTGAGATATCACATTGTTCAAGGAACCCTAGATGCTGTCGGAGCAAAGAATCGTCAACAAGGGCGTTCTAGTGCATTGTAGATTCTTATCCAGGACTTGTATCATTTGATGATGACATGTGAATCGCTAGAAACATGTGAAGTGTATGGCTAACCCAATAACGAAAGTTTCGTAAGGGGACTGGAGCAAGCTACCATGAGACAAAAGATGATTTTTGTTTTTTAACAGTTTGGGAAATGGAAGCTGAGCTTCCCTTTGGTTCTCCCCGAAAGCGCCCTTCCTTCTCATCTCTTATTTCTCCACTATCTTTATTTTATGTTGTTGATTTTTCGTGTTTTCATTATCAATTTTAGTCACTCGATTGAGATTGTTATCATTTTTTAATCTTTAAAATAACTGAGAAATCCATAGCTCAATGGTGCACAGTAGGAAACTTTGTGGATGATGCCCCTCCTCTACCCTTCTCCACTTAAATGTCAGGCTTTTGTTTTTGACAGGGTTAGAACCAGGTTCATGTACCAAACCCTCATATCACGCATTGCTGCTCTTACCACTAGGACAAAGCCCTGGGGGCCAGAAGTGGAACATGGATAAAATGAGAGCTACAGTGATTAGAGAAGATACTTATCAAACAACAAAAACATAAATTACCTCCCAAAGCGTGCAGCCCAGTGCAGGGCCGTCCAGCCGTTAATATCCCGGAAGTTAACACTGAGTCCAGCATTTAGAATTGGATGCAGCGCCCACTCATATCCCAATCCAGCAACCATGTGAATTATTCCTTGCTCTTTCTTAGATAAAGAACAGCCTATCTGATTATCTTTTTGTTGCAATTTACAATAAAGCCACTGCTGGAACTTGTCTTTCAAAAGCTCTTGAAGAAGCCAATCAATGGTTATCATTGACGTTGAAGTTCCAAACAAAAGAGATTCAATGACCTGGGACCATGAATCTTCATTTGCTTTGGATTTTTCCAAGAAATCATTGGCTAATTCAGAACTATCTCCTTTTTGGACAGATAAGTCTGACAAAAGCAGCTGCACGAACCTGACAAGCAACAACAGTTCCTCTGAACTTTGATACGCTCCTACTACATCAGGTTGATTATTTCGAGCACAATCATCAGGCTCAACCCGGTATTCAAACTCCCTCACCTCACTGCATGACTCCCGATTGCCACTAGTAACACAGAGGGTGACTTTACCAGGCAAGTGCCGAGGAGCTTGACAGCAGATGACACCTTCTTGAATGATCTGAACAGGAACTTCAATATCACCAAACATGCAAGCCCACGTGCACTCTGAAGGATTACAAAGAAAAGATCCAATGATAACAACCTGCATTGAAGAGCTAGAACGTTCAAAATAATAATAACAATTTTTAAAAGAAAAAACTAGATGAAAACCAGCTGACACTATTAAATACACCAGAGTAACTAACTTATGGATATCCTAAGCATGGCCAATACACTTAAGTTACACAGCAGGATTTTAGAAAGCCTTCTTGAAAAGCTATCAAAGTGTACAGGGTCTCCAACTGAACAAAGATATCAAAGTTTAAGGGGTTTTCAAGCATTGAACATCTCCAAGGTTGAAAAAAGACAGTGGAATTAGCCACCATGAGTTGGTTGCTGGAGCCAGTAGCATCTCTTCTTCATTTTGACCTTTTTTATTATTTTAAAGTGCTATAACTTTTTTAGCATACAGCAATAATGAGCCACATTAAGTCATCAAATAAAACCATTTCATCCAAGATTTTGAAGTAATACTAATTAAAGTAGCCAGTACCAAATAATGGAAATCTGTGTGCTTTGCAAGCCATAATAATCATAAGATTTGGGGCATGGAAGATAGAATATTGAAATTTGAAATGACTAAACATACACGCAATCCTCTCTACCCAATAAAGGTAGGGTGAGGTCTGCGTATGCCCACCATCCTCATACCCCACTTGTGGGAATATACTGAGTATGCTGTTGTAAACATATATGCAATCCACTGGGATTTTGACACTACTCGCACCTTCAGAAAACAAAATTTCAACAAACACCACAGTTCCAAAACCATGGAGAGCAGACAAATTTTGTGGTACAGACAGCAACAATCCACTAAATCATGACATATACCTTTGTTGCCTCAGATGAATATCCCCAATCAGGAGATATATCTCGAATTGTAAATTTCTGCTTCTGAGCAATAGTCAAGCTCACCTCATCTTCAAGAGAAGTACCAATATGATCTTGGTCAAATAATGTTGTATACTTGTCAGGGTTGGATCCAAAAGTATTTATATCAGGAGGATATGTGGGATACTTGAAATCTTCAAGTTGTTTAAAATCTGGTACTTGAGCTGCAAGAAAATATGAGTTTCCCAGAAATTAACTGATTCCTGACATTTCTAGAGGTAGCAGACATAAATTATCCTCTGGAGGTGAAAAAAATTATTACCCGTCGGAGCCTCCTTGTCGCTGAAACAAGGCCACTTGTAACTTCCATATGTTTCTATGGCACATCTCTCTGATGAGATTTGAAGCATTGCCTATGGTACGTACAGACATGAAAAAAGATGACTAGGTTTTAAAATTAAATTGTATAGCTGATGCAAGTATATGAGAAGAGGCAGATGTTGTATTTGGCCAGAAGGTCCTGAATAAGGTCAAATGATGCACTATATTTTGATGTTATATGCATCAACAGTCCTAATGAAACAGAGCTAACTACAAAGTACACTGCTCTCACATTCTCATCCAACTTGTGCAAATATTTGGTTTGTGATTCAGCAGCTGCAGAAACCCCATAGTCGTCCAGCATATCCTTCCACATGTCACTGTCCTGGGTCAGATCTTGATGATGAGATTCACTGCTCTCACCTACAGAGGCACACTTTTATCAGCATATCTTCACATTTATTGCTTCTGACTAAAAAAGATACGAGAACTCCATTTAAAGATAAAAATAAGCACAAGAATAACCCATGCAAAAGACATGGAAGTACAAGAAATTACTAATAATGGGAAGATCTCCACACAAGCAGTATTCAACTACACAATCATAGGGATACAATGTTCATTAGTGGATAATTATATAACTATAAAAGCTTAGAAAATGGTACTACTCAAATCCTACTGTGCCATGAAAAACTATAAATAGTTGCGTGTTTAAATTTAATGAAAAAGCAGCCAGTCACGCTATGCCTGGAAGTACGGGTCAGGCTTTGGAAAGCTGGAACAATGAGGGTAATGGCAGTACAGACAAAAGCAAATGGAAAATTGTCCCAGCAGTGATGTGGTGGACTATATGGAGGGAGAGAAATTCGAGATGTTATGAAAGTATTAGCGGTCCTTTGCACAAAATTAAAATGAATTGCATTATCACTTTTTGCTATTGGTGCAGTTTTGAATATGTAGATGACCTGTAGCCATCATAGACATCTTAGGGTCCTTGTAAGATGATTAGGCCCTAAAGATAGTTTTTTGTTTTCTTCTTTGTTTACTGAGCCTACTCAGTTGTATGTAGCTCTGATGTAAATTTTTGGGATCCCAGCCTTAGTGCTGAAGATTTATATACAAACTCGTTAACATTATCAAAAAAAAAAAATAAAGAAGCCAGTCACACAAACAAATTGAAAGAAATATCTACCTAGTTCATGGCAACGCACAAATAAGTAAGATTGCAGGTAACAGAAACCCAAAACAGAGAATCATAAGGATCCATATGTCCAGAAGATATAGCTCTTGCCTCAGCTTTTTCTTTGAAATTGGACTGTTCCAACTTCCAATTTCCTACTGAAATAGGCAAACGGAGGGAGAACTAGACGTATCTTGCTAGGAAAAGACAGGTTAGAATGCATTCTACAAAAATATTAATGTATGAAAATGACAAACCCAAATGATGTTGCAACAGCAGACCGTTTGAATTCCCCTGCATCTGGATAAATGAACTGTCGTCATTAATTGCATCAGCATAGAGGGGATCAATTTCTTTGAAGCTGTCATCATTTAAACTTAACTGCTCCTCTAGCCTTCGCAATGCTTGACTCATCTCAAGTCCCGGAGAACTGATGGGCTCCTCTGTTCTCCCAGTTGTGTCTGACGTCCCGCTATTATTGATGACAGCATCAGAGCAAATTTCTCCAGGGCTAGATTGGTTCTGGTATAGCTCATAAGATTCACTTGCAATGACAGTGGAGCCCGTATGTTGGGTAGAATAGGATCTTGGACTGGGAGAGAAAGCAGAAGAAATTGGAGAAGATTCTGACATGAAGACTGGATTCTGCCTACCCTGTGCTCATATGTAAACCAAATGATGTTAGGACTAATTATACTTTTCACATATCATATTGCAACTTACTTATGTTTTAGATGATAAACAGCTTGATTTGATACATTAAACAGATTTAATTCTCAAAAATTAGCTGTACAAACAGATATTAATACAGATCTTGAAAGCACCTCCAACATCACAATATAGCGGCATTCCCAGAGAAATAAAATTACGGAGACATGATGGTTGAAACTGAAGAACAAAAAAGTAATGGTGAATAGATCTCCTTTGGTTGATGAAAAATAATTTCAGGTGATACCATGAACTACGGTTGAAAATTACTTTTAGTTGTTGCAATAATTTTTAGCATAGTAAGTTGATTAGGTTTAGGATGAATTGAATTTTTAAATTTTTATTATGGTGTTTTAGTTGTTGAGATATGTTAACTTTTCTAAATTGCAGATTTTCTGCATATTATGTGTTCAAAGTGACTCTTTAAAGCTCTCTTATGCTTAATAGAAGTATTGAGAGTCATTTATATCACTTTTAATATTTTTGTGCTCCACCATCATCAGAAACACCAACGGATCAGAGCCTCATTAATCTTACGGAATCTGTGGGTCAATTGAAGAATAACTTTCACCCAGTTTAAACCCGTACCAGGACTATTTCAATCGATACAAATTTTTAACCTATTTTTGAAACCATTTCTAACCAATATTAATTTATAACCCATTTTTCAAACATAGCAAGTAGCAGTCTCTCCTAGAATCTCCCAAAAATCTTCATTTAGTCAATGAAAATAGAATCATATTTTAAAACCAATGATTTATGAAATATTGTAATGGAAGATGATCCTTACAAATACTCCTTGCAAATTCTATCATTGTCCAGATTAAAGCACTTTCAAAAGAGCTTTCAAACAAGACAAGATTATTGAGGGTGTTTTTTAAGCACAAAAAGAAGAAAAAGAAGGAAGAAGAGAGATCAATATCAAAAAAATGTGCAAGTTAAAAAACAATCAAAACATATCAACACCAACTGCCAAAGCAAAAATTGAGGAGCATTTTTTAAAAAAATTGCAGTAACTAAAGCAAAGGAAGTGTGTTGAAATTTACGCTCAGTAAGTGCAGTAATTTTTAGCATAATAAGTTGCTTGGGTTTAGGACAATTTAAATTTTAAATTTTTATTAGCTTGTTTTAGCTGTTGAGATATTTCAACTTTTTAGATTGCAGATTTCCCCCCTATTATGTGTTCAAATTGACTATTTAAAGCCTCTTTTGCTTGATAAAATATTGAGACATTTCATTTACTTTTAATATTTTTGTTGGGCCACCATCTTTTAAAAAACCAACAACTTTTGTCATGGCATCATATTTGTGTATAATGGTTCCAGAAGACTGACCTCGGTTATGTCTCTGTAGTGAACCAAAACAATGTGGTCGTACGCACTGCCCAAGCATGCAAAGTTGTGAACAAGTAAAAGAAAAAATGACAATCAGATACCAGCCAACTTTTGCTCTGACAGATCAAGAGAGAGAGAGAGATGACAGAAAAGGAATATCTACAATCTTAATCTTAAGTGCATTCCATACGTATTTTGTTATTTTTTTGCAACTCCTGATACGCTCTCATTTGAAACCATGGCAAGTTTAGCCCCTCTTTCTTAAAAGTTCTCATAACCATAAAACACCATTTTACACATAGATAAAAGGAAGTATACTCACGGATCCAACATCCAGTAGCTGCGTCTCTGGAAGTTAGGATTTTGCTCTCCATGTGCATAATAACAGTTCAGGGCTTCAGCATTTCCAACCTGAACATAAAAGGCAAATTGGAATTTTCATTTCATTGCAAAACTGTCAGGGAAACACGAGATGAACATCAGATGCACACACGTGGGTGATTGATTCTATCCATGTGAAAAATAAACCAAATATTTCTAAATAAAGTCATTTGCAATATCAACAATACAAGTTCCGTTACCTTAAGGCGTTCATGTGCCTCCCCAACAGTTCTCCCATCTTTCTTCTTGCGCCAACTGTGACCATCTTTACGGAAGAACCTGAGGACCCTCTTGTTAAAGAGAAACAATGATCCGCCTGTTAATACAACCACTTTGTCAGATGATATGATAAAAGAGAATAACCATCTAACAATAACGGTTCCAATGTAAGACGGTTAGGAGACTACTGGGTGGCTTTTGAGGTGGCTCACTGGAGAGCTGGTGGTTCTCATGATTTCGCAGTATGAAGAGAACTTCAGCGGGTTTCAACCACCTGATTTGGGCTTCTCGAACCAAATCATTGATATCATATCCTGAAAGATAGAAAATAGTAGTTGCTAAATCTTCTAGTTCAGCAGATACATATCACTACAACCCGTTCTCAAAGTGGCAGAATTCATAAGGTTAATCAGTAGTTTCCCAAGGAAAAGAACTACATTAAAACAAGAAACAGGTTCAATTGGTTACTTATAGAGAACTTCTAGAAAATGTGAAAGTTGAGTCATAATAGCAATAGTGACAACAGGATTATATTTGGTGTGCTGTGACTAAAAATTTAAATTACACATGTTATGCTAGAAATTCAGAAATCTTGGCTTTTGTTCGGTTACTTGTCTCAGAAATGAAGACCATAAGACATAACATCCGTTTAAACCTAAGATAGGACAAGAAAATGG
This sequence comes from Capsicum annuum, assembly GCF_002878395.1. Lineage (NCBI taxonomy): Eukaryota > Viridiplantae > Streptophyta > Magnoliopsida > Solanales > Solanaceae > Capsicum > Capsicum annuum. Next base: position 174,847,952 of record NC_061121.1, on the reverse strand, counting down.
GATGTTGTTGAGTAACAATATTTTTTTTTTGATAACTGTGGTGTCTGGGCCAGCCTGCGTGCACCTCGACTAATTCCATGGGATACCTACCACCTCCCACCAGCAACAGGTAACTCTGTCCACCAAGGCTAGAACACATATGGGAAGAATTGTTGAATAACAATATTCATGATGGGCAAACTAACTGTGCTAACCAGAAGTTGACAAAGGATATTCAGTTCTGAATACTCCACGGAAAATCGGCAAATTTGTGAACTATAAGCAATTAGTAATGCACTTTACCTTTAATTTGCTCTTTTTATAAAGTAAAATAAAAGGCGAGATTACTGTATTTGACTTTATTCCTTTGCATTTTTATTTCTGCCCCATCTTTCAATGAGAATCAAGTAATATATCTTCAATCTCAGAGAGTTGGAAGCCTTTGCCAAAGTGTACAAGTAACTCTTACAATCCAAGGACTAGCTCCAAGTACTAAAAGTGTCAAATAGTAAGAAGTTTGAGGTTGAAGTAACAGTTACTTGTTCTTATTCAAGAGCAATCGGTTTTCCCATCATTGGTTGTCATTTCTCTGCCAGGACAGTTAGAAGTGATAAGTTGCTTAATTTGTCAACATTAAAGGTTCATATTTCTTAACTAATTTATCCTCACAAACTATCCCATGTAGGCTCTTTTACTATACCAGCATCCCTGTAGTTTCACAGACTTGCAGGGAAGGAACAGTGGCCTTTATGAAATTTGGGGCAGGGCACACAGATTTTCTGCTCTTTTTTTCCTCTTCTATTAATACTGGGAAGTAGACTTCAATTATGGCAACATCACACACCTCTGTTTTCTCAAAAGAAACATGGCTTACCAATTTCAATCAGCCTAGGCGTCAAAGTTAGCAATCCTTCAATTGAAATATTCCTCCACAACCACATCATCTATTTATTTATTCATTGACATCCTATTAACAAAAATATGAACATTCTCCTGACTACATTGGATAATGCCACCTATATTTATTTTTCTCTCTTTACCATTATTCACTTATACTCTAGTAAACACCAAAATTTCATCTGACAACTTCATTAAAAATTATGGATAAGGATTTGACCGAAGATTTAGGTTCCTTGGTGCTTATATATAATAATCTAATTGGCCCAAGGAAAATAATTCAGTAAAATTCATTTCTATAGTGTGAAGTGGATTGATCATAGACAATAGACTTGTCAAGTGGCCTGGGTCAACCCACGAAATGGTCCATATAACCTCTCAAAACAGGCCCCTAACTGCTCCCCAAACCCTAATTGACCCTCTTAACTTAAGGGGTTTGAGCTAGGCCCATTAGTTGACCCATAAACGGATCTGTTCAGGAACCGGTCCATAGCCCACAGCCAATGCAACCCGGTAATAATGGAAGTTACTAAAAAACAATCCCACAAGAATTAGTCAAATTTACTTGTAATACTTTGTGAAGTTGCATGTTTAGTAAAGTTTGTGATTTTTTATTTCCATGAGAAATAGTCATTTTCTTTTTCTTATTTCAAATTTTGAGTAAACCAATTTGTACGAATAAGCTTTTCATCATTCAATTTAAAAATTTAATACAGTATAAGTTTTTCTTTCATTTGTATACTTGTACTCCCTCCGTCATAATTTATGTGACACTCTTTTCTATTGAAAAGGTAACCAATTGTCTTGCTATATCCTTAACATCAAAAACATGTTGAATTTTACAGTTGCAAAAAGGTGAAAAAGGAACTCCTATACAGAAAAATATGCACTTACACATTGCCAGTTAAATTCATCAAGTCTCCTACTTCTCCCACATATTCTGTTTACACCTAAAAAAAAAAAGACTAACAATTCATCCTAACTTTCCAGATGGGACTGCTTTTGTCTTCAAAATATCTGGAATATCTTTCCTTTCATATTGTCCACTATATAAATGTTGGAATGATTTTCCACTAATCCTCATCATCATTCCTTTCCCCCAGACTCTTCCAGCAGCTCAACAACTCCTTCACAGAATCAGGCATAACCCAATTTTTTATTTTTTTGATAACCTTGGTACCTGGGCCAGCTTTCTTTCACCTAGACTGTTCCATGAGATACCTGCTACCTCCCACCAGCTCAGCCACCAAGTAACTTTGCCCACCAAAGCTAGGAAAGATGGGAAGAAAACAGCTAATGTATATTTCTCAGCTGGAGCTGGAATTTGAACCTGAGACCTCATAGTTCTTAAATCACTTCATTGAGCACAAGGCCACACCTTGGGTGCCAGGAAATAGGCATAACCCCATTTGTACTCAAAATACAGAAGAACATGCGCCACAGCTTTGTAGTTGTACTTCAATGAATGAATAAATGTTCAATAGTTTCTCCATCATGACCACAAAGCATACATCTTGAACAAAATCTGGAAACCTCTTCTTTGTAAATTTTTGTGAGCTAAACAAGTTTTCCTTACCATTAGCCAAACAAAACAGGATACCTTAACCGGTAAGAAGACTTTACAGAGAAGATACCTTGTTGTTCAGTCTGCATCTGATAGCATCCGAGTCTATCTGAATGTTATTTAACTCCACCAAAAGATCCTAGAATCTAAAGTAGACCGAAAACCCTGTCAATTTTCCAATCATTCAGAGCTCTTCTAAAATTTAAAGCATCATCCATGTTGAGTCCACAATTGATCTACCTGAGCATGAGTCCGAGATATCATGGAATAGAGACCAGGGAACGTAGATTTGAGGCTGCTATGACCCAGCCACTGATCTAACCAAAAGGCTGTTTTTATACCATTTCTCACCATGATTTTCACATTCCTCTGAAAATCCTGCCACTTCTCTTATATTTCCATACACAACTACCAAAAGGACTCTTAAGTCTTAACTTCTTTAGTGATCCACGAACTCTCTATCCCATACTTCTGAATGATAAAGTTTCTACATAGTGCCGTTTCTTCTGAGTTGAATCTCCACAGCCATTTTTGTAGCTAGCTCATTTTATGTAAACTCGGATTCTTGATTTCCAGACTACCCAGTTTCTTGTTTAAAATGAGGACTTCCCACCTTACCAGATTAAAAGCCTTGTTCACTTTATTGTCATGTCACAGGAAATCTCTTCTTAACTTATCAATATTTCTCCACACCCCTTTAGGAATAGGGAAAATAGCCATCATATAAGTAGGGAGGGCATCCAACACTCTTTCCTTTTTTTTTTTTTGGTTTCCCATCCGGTGTCCGGTACCCGCATTGGAGTCCGACTAATCCGGATTCGCACCGGGTAGAGCCCCATTCGGGGGGTAGCGCTCCCAACAGAGTTTTCTCCATGCCCAGGGTCAAACCTCGACCTCTGGTTAAGCGTGGAGCAAATAACCCCATCCGCTGCACCACAACCCATGTTGGTAACACTCTTTCCTTTTTAGTCGGTAAAAGAATGACACATTTCTAAATTTTGGCAACAATTTAAGTTTGAACCTCTTTTTTACCCTTAAAGAGATAATTTATAGGCACACGAATATTTATATCTTATTATAGACCTCAAGTTTCAAAAGTCTTCCTTTCATTCTTAAAACAATGTGTCTATTCAAACATCTTGACATAAATTGGGAAAAAGGGAGTATTTGTTTTTTTAAGGTAACATTTTGTATTTGTTTCTTATAAGTTTAGCCATCATATAAGTAGGGAGGGCATCCAACACTCTTTCCTTTTTAGTCGGTAAAAGAATGACACATTTCTAAATTTTGGCAACAATTTAAGTTTGAACCTCCTATTCACCCTTAATGAAACAATTCATAGGCACACAAATATTTATAGCTTATTTTATACCACAAGTTTCAAAAATCTTCATTTCGTTCTTAAAACTATGTGCCTATTCAAAAATCTTCACAGAAATTGGGAAAAAGGGAGCACTTGTTTTTTTTTAAAGGTAACATTTTGTATTTGTTTCTTATAAGTTTATCCATCATATAAGTAGGGAGGGCATCCAACACTCTTTCCTTTTTAGTCGGTAAAAGAATGACACATTTTTAAATTTTGGCAACAATTTAAGTTTGAACCTCCTATTTACCCTTAATGAGATAATTTATAGGCACACAAATATTTAGCTTATTATAGCTTATTTTAGACCACAAGTTTCAAACGTCTTAATTTCATTCTTAAAACTATGTGCGTACTCAAACATCTTCACATAAATTTGAAAAAAAAGAGTGTTTCTTTTTTTAAGGTAACATTTTGTATTTGTTTCTTATAAGTTTTTGTTATCTAACAACTTAACTTGTTAGAATATGAGTAAGAATAGGAATAGCATATAGAATCTACTTGAAAAAGGATTGAATGTAGTGTCTATAAATAAGGCCTCAATGTAATAATGTAATTACAATAATTTAATAATATTTTTCTCCAATATGTCTTACATGGGAACAGAGCACTGGTGAGAAACTTCAGAAAAAAACACTCAATCACTGTGCGTCAATTTCCGGTGTCTGATTTGTGTCATTATCTGTTTTGTGAGTTGTGTGCAAAATCCAACACCACCATGAGGATCGAAAAGTTCAGGCGACAAAAACCACCTGAAAAGTACAATTCACGTGCTTCCACTCGCCTGTCGGAGTTTCGTTTTTCCGGCATATTTGTGTCACGCGCCGCGCGTGAGCTGTTATCTGATTGGATTTTTTGAGTGGCTCCTTTCCTATTGGGGTCGCCCAACTATTCCGCTCTGACCAGTTCTTCTTTTCAAATTCCATCAAGTTTTTCAGACTTCGGTTGCTAGAACCCTAATTCCGGCGACTTCATATTTTTTTCCGGCAAGATTTCTTTTTTCTAGTGAGGTCAATCCTTCATTCAAAGGTTGTCGCTTTAGCTATTTCTTGATTTTGGCCAATTTTATGGCGACTGAAAAATTTCAAGTGACTGACCAATTTTTATCTATTTAGTCATATGATTAAATCTGAATCCTTAATGAGGAGATCAGAAAATCAAACATCACAATCCATGAAGAATCAACGAGGGTGTTAGAATATGAGTAGGAATAGGAATAGCACATAGAATCCTATTAGGAAAAGGATTGTAACATAGTATCCTATTAGGAAAATGATTGTAACGTAGTATCCTATTAGGAAAAGAATTGGAATGTAGTGTCTATAAATAGAGCCTCAATATAATAATGTAGTTACAACAATTCAATAATATTTTTCTCTTATATTTGTTCACATGGTATCAGAGCTTCCACGATCTTGGTAAAATATCAAAGAGTTTCCGCTGCCGACAGGCGGCATATATGAAATAATTCATATATGCCGCCCGTCTGGCCAATGATTATGTTACCAAAAGTTGGGTCACTGACTCACTGTGTATCTTTCTAGTAACTATTTTCTTATATCTTTCCGTAGCACCATGCATCTGTCCGGTGACTACTTTTTCATATCTATTTTTCTTAGCACCGTACTTCTTTCCGGTGACTATTTTCTCATATCTGATTTGCGTAGCACCGTGCATCTTTTCGGACTAGTGTCTCATATCTGAGTTGCATAACACCATGCATCTTTCTGGTGACTCCTCAGATTTAATTTATATAGTTCCGTACGTCTTTCCGGTGACTCCTCGAATCTTTTTCAGTAGGGTCGTGCCATCATTCCGATCCTGCCCATATAATTTCTCTTCTCCAGTAGGATCGTGCCGTCATTCCAACCCTACTCATATAATTTCTATTTCTCAATAGGGTCATGCCATCATTCCGACCCTACACATATTTCTCTTTTTCAGTAGGGTCGTGTCATCATTCCGACCCTACCCATCTACTTTTTTTCCTCAGACTGTAGTCACTTTCAGCCATCAAATCTAATAATCCAGCGTGTGAGCATGTTTCGGCTAAGTTTTCGGTGACTTTCATGTTCAAGATCTACTCGTCTCTTGATTTCGAGATGACCCGTATAATTTATACAGGTTTTCGACAATTTTTCAGCGACACATCGACTTTACGGCAATATTTACTACTTCTCGAATCATTTTTTCAGTTTGTTCTGTTTCAATTGAGGTCTCCCAGATGTCTAAAACAGTCCTTATCAATTTTCTTGCAGATATCTTCACCAAGTCCCTCACCGATTCTTATATTAGTTACATCCATAACAAGCTTGGTACATATGTCTTCTATGCACCAGCTTGAGGGGGAGTGTTAGAATATGAGTAGGAATAGAAATAGCATATAGAATCCTATTAGGAAAAGGATTGTAACGTAGTATCCTATTAGGAAAATGATTGTAACGTAGTATCCTATTAGGAAAAGAATTGGAATTTAGTGTCTATAAATAGGGTCTCAATGTAATAATGTAGCTACAACAATTCAATAATATTTTTCTCTTATATTTACTCACAGAGGGAAAGGTCGATTTGGAAGATCTCGACATAGGTGTAGTTATTGTAAAAGGCTTCGACATACTAGTGACATGTTATTCTCGACCTAAGTGTGGTTATTGTAATGGGCTTAGACATACTCGTGGAATATGCTATTATTTGCATGGTCAACCACCTAAATATGCTCATGTTGCTCAGTTTAATGTTGCTCAGTCTATCACCAAATGGGTGTATTTAATCTTACAAGGAATATAATGAGTATCTTCGGTATCAAGCAAATAAGCATATATCTTTACCAATAGTCTCAACTGCACAATCGCTTGTCTTTGGATCATGGGTTGTGGATTCAAGTGTTTCTGATCATATTTCTGGTAACAAATCACTTTTGTCTGATATTGTTTATTCACAATCTCTTCCTGTTATTATTTTAGCCAATGGGATCCGAACAATACCAAAAGGAGTTGGACAAGCCAAATCCTATCTTCTATCACTTTAGACTCTATTCTTTATGTCCCTGGTTATCCTTTTAATCTTGCATCTGTTAGTCGTTTGACATGTGCCCTTCATTATCGTATAACTTTTTTATGATTATTTTATAATGCATGACCGCAGTACGGGACAAACGATTAGCACAGTACATGAATCACAAGGTCTTTACCATCTTACCTCTTCAAATTCCTTCATAGCATGCTCCATTACAGACCCTCTAGACCTTATTAACAAACGTTTGGGCCATCTGAGTCTATCCAAGCTCCAAATAATGGTGCCTAGTTTGTCTAGTTTATCCATGTTAGATTGTGAGTCGTGTTAACTTAAGAAACACACCTGTACTACATTTTCACGTAGTATTAAGTCGTTCAGAGCCTATTTTCTCATTAGTTCATTGTGATATTTGGGGTCTTAGTAGAGTCAGTCACCCTTAGAACTTTGTTACTTTGTTAGTTTCATTGATGATTTTTCAAGATGCATTTGGGTTTTCTTGATGAAAGACCGTTCTGAGTTATTTTCTATATTCAAAAGTTTGTGCTGAAACACAATATCAATTTGGTGTTTCAATTCATACTTTTCGTAGTGATAATGCCTTAGAATACTTATCCTCCCAGTTTCAGAAGTTTATGACTCACCAAGGAATTATCCACCATACATCATGTCCATACACCCCTCAGCAGAACGGTATAGCAAAAAGGAAAAATAGACATCTCAATAAGACTACTTGCACTATTCTCATTGAATCCCATGTTCCACTGCGTTTTTGGGGCGATGCAGTCCTCGCATCTTGCTATCTCATTAATAGAATGTTATAATCTTCGATTCAGAATCAGGTTCCCCATTCCATACTATTTCCTCAGTCACATCTCTTCCTTATCCCCCCTCGTGTTTTTAGGAGCACATGTTTTGTTTATAACTTAGCCTCAAGAAAAGATAAACTAGCCCTTCGTGCTCTCAAATGTATCTTCCTTAGTTACTCTCGAGTTCAAAAAAGGTGTCGATACTATTCACCTGATCTGAGTCACTACCTTATGTCCGTCGATGTCACATTCTTTGAATCTCAACCTTACAATACATCTTCTAATAATCTTGATATCTCTCAGGCCTTACAATACCTCTTGTCTTACCCGCACCAACCTTTGAGGAATCTATGGTTACTTCTACATCTCCGGCCACCGTGCCACCACTTTTGACTTATCATCACCGCCACCGTCCAACATTAATCCCAGATGATTCATGTCATCGCCTAAAGCTGCCCTTACTGCAGACTTGCCTCCTCCTAGCCAATCAGTTGCACTTCAAAAAGGTATAAGATCCACTCGTAACGCTAACCCACATTATCCTTTCTTAAGTTATCATTGTCTATCATCAATCTATTATGCTTTTGTATCATCTTTGTCCTCTATTTCCATTCCTAAGAATACAAGTGAAGCACTTTCCGTTCAGGATGAAAGCAGGCTATGATTGATGAGGTGTTTGCTTTACATACGATTGGTACTTGGAAGCTTGTTTCCCTTCCTACAGGTAAATCTATTGTTGATTGCCGTTGGGTTTATACAGTCAAAGTTGGTCCAGATGGTCAGGTTCATCGGTTTAAGGCTCGTCTTGTTGCCAAAGGATATACATAGATATTTGAGCTTGATTATAGTGACACTTTCTCTCCCGTGGCTAAAATAGTATTTCTCCATCTTTTTGTATCTATGGTTGTCGTTCGTCATTGGCCTCTTTATCAATTGGGCATTAAGAATGCTTTTCTGCACGGTGATCTTGAGGAAGAAGTCGATATGGAGCAACCATCTGGTTTTGTTGCTCAGGGGAAGTCCAGTAGCATTGTGTGTCGATTGTGCAGGTCACTATATGGTTTGAGCCAGTCCCTCGAGCCTGGTTTGGGAAGTTTAGAACAGTAATTCAGGAGTTTGGCATGATTCGTAGTAAAATTGATCATTCTGTGTTTTATTGGTATTCTGAACCAAATCTGTGTATTTATTTAGCGGTTTATGTTGATGATATCATTATTACCGGCAATGATCAAGATGGTATCACTAATTTGAAACATCTCTTTCAGCATTAAATATTTTCTAAGTACTGAGGCTGCTCAACCTAGATCAGGTATCATTATTTCTCAACGCAAGTATGCCTTAGACATTTTTTGGAAGACAGGAATGATGGGATGTAGACCCGTTGACACCCCTATGAATCCAAATGCTAAACTTCTGTCAGGACAACGGGAGTCACTCAATGGTCCTAGAAGGTATAGACGGGTGGTTAGAAAGTTGAATTATCTCACAATGACTAAACCTGACGTATCTTTTCCTGTGAGTGTTGTAAGTCAGTTTATGACTTCCCCGGTAATAGTCATTGGGATGCAGTTATTCGTATTTTCGATATATAAAATCGTCTCCAGATAAAGGACTACTCTTCGAGAATCGAGGCCAGGAGCATTTCATTGGACATACAGATGTTGATTGGGCAGGGCCACCCTCTAATAAACATTCTACATACGGCTATTGTGTTTTAGTAAGAGGTAATTTGGTGTCCTAAAAGAGTAAAGAAACAGAATTTGGTGTCCTGGAAGAGTAAGAAATAGAATTTGATGTCCTAAAAGAGTAAGAAACAGAGTGTGATTGCTCGATCTAGTGCAGAAGCAAAATATCGAGCAATGGTTGTAGCAACTTATGAACTAGTTTGGATCAAACAGGTGCTGAGAGAACTAAAATTGGGAGAAACCGGTAAGATGGAACTTGTGTGTGATAATTAAGCAACCCTTCATATCGCATCAAATCTAGTGTTTCATGAAAGGACTAAGCACAGCGAGATTGATTGTCACTTTTTTAGAGAAAAGATACTCTCAGGAGATATTGTTACAAAATTTGTAAAGTCAAGTGATCAACTTGCGAATATCTTCACTAAGTCCCTAACCAGTCCTCGTCTTAATTACATTTGGAACAAGCTAGATACATACGACTTGTATGCACCAGCTTGAGGGGAGTGTTGGAATATGAGTAGGAATAGGAATAGTAGATAGAATCCTACTTGAAAAAGGATTGAAATGTAGTGTCTATAAAAAGGGTCTCAATGTACAACAACACATACCCAGTGTATTCCCACATAGTGGGGTTTGGGGAGGGTAGAGTGTACGGAGATCATACCACTACCTCAGGTGAAGTAGAGAGGCTGTTTCTGATAGACCCTTGGCTTAGGACCAATAACAGTATAACAAACACAAAACAATTCAAAGTAATTACAACAATTCAATAATATTTTTCTCCAATGTCTCACATAACTATAGTAAATTATTAAATTAAATATAACATAAAATATAAAGAAATAACTGAAACACCTTGGCTTTGAACCCTTAGAAAATTGCCTAAGTAGGAGTTTCGGGACCACATACGACTAGGAGGTACTAGTCGTATAATAGGGTACAAGTCAGGTGACCCAGTCGTATATTGTCCAGTGTTGGGTGGTGTTGGGTGGTTGAATTTCTGGAATGGATACGACTAGGTGGGTACGAGTCGTATGGTTGGTGAAGAGTCGTTGGGTTGGGTTTTCCTTTACTTAATCTGAAACTTAGTAACTTAACTTGGATCTGAATACGAGTGGCTCACCATGAGTCGTGAAGATAGGGTACGAGTCGTATAGTCCAACTCGTATGTTAGGTAGTGTTCAACCCCTCATAATTCTGTTATGGGTACGAGTAAGGGTACTAGTCGTATGCTTGGGTACGAGTTTGCCTTGGTGGTCATATGTTGGACAATGTTGGGGGTCCAAGGGATGCCTAGGGTATGAGTGGTGGATACCACTCATATGGTAGGGTACGATTGGAGAGGGTTGGTCGTACCTTCCTGCGGGAAAATTTTACAGTTTAAATTGGGGGTATTCTGGATATTTCCCTTTATAACTCCTTGGGACCCCACGACTTAAAACACCTTTTTGGGATTTCATTAACCTATTTGCAATCAATCAAACACTCTAAACTCTCTCCAATCTCTCTCAAGGCTTTTGGGTCAAGGAAGGCTAGGGTTTCTTCAACACAATCAATTTGGGGCTTACGAGGGTGGTTTCTTTTTATCTTCTTCACTATCTAAGGCATATTACTTCTCCCTCATTGTTAGTTCTAATTAAAGGAATGTTTTATGAATTTTTCTCATGGCATAAATGATAATGTTCGGGTTTTGAATTATACTTTAGGGGTTTTGGTTATAATGGTTGGTTATGGTTTTCCCATGTCTTTTGCTTGTGGTTTTCATAACATAATGGTGGTTTGAACATGTGGTTGCATGGAAATGGTTAATTGGTGCTTAGTTTTGAATTTGGAAACAATATGCCCCCAATGTGTTTGATAAAATGCATATGAGAATGTTTTTGCTACATAGTTGAACTTTAAATAAAACTATTGCATAGTATAACTTGGTAATGGAACTTAACTTGGTTTGGATGGTTTTAAATGGTTTTAAATGGCTAAATGGTAAGGTCTTGATGGTCATGGTTTGGTTTAATTGAAAGCCTTGTGGGGTACAAAGGAATCCCCCAAGAAAACATAATAATGAACTACTTGTGGGCTACATAGGAATCCCCCAAGTAAACTTGATAATAATGTAATCTAATGTAATTTGTGGGTACATAGGAATCCCTTTGCTTCTTTAAAAGGTTGGCTAAGGACATTGTTTACAAGCTATAGTCGGTATGACGATACCACTACTTTTAGGCGATGATGATTTTGTCATATTTTATTCCCTTCCGAGCAGATTAATTGATCATTTGATGTTATCCGACGCGCATCTTGACGGGGCATGCTACCAGCTTTTCTGATGGTTTTGCAGCCAAGGCGTTGTTGGACTCTCTTGCTGCCCGAGCTTAATACAGATCTGAGCCTCTATTTTCTATTTTCTCTATTCAACTTGGATTTGTTTTATATTTAGGGCGTGTTTGGTATGAAGGATGGTCCTTGATCCTGAGCCGGGGATCTATCGGAAACAGCCTCTCTACCCCGTCGGGGTAGTGGTATGGACTGCGTATATTTTACCCTCCCCAGACCCCACTATGTGGGAATATACTGGCTATGTTGTTGTTGTTGATTGTGTGGTAATAGTTTTAATTGGGCAGTAATGGCGGGGTGTGATAGTGATACAAGTACAACCACGAGGATGGACGTGTGAAAGTGTAATGAACCCGAGGCTTGGAGTGTGCAAGAAAAATGCAAAAGAGGGCCTAAAACACACACCAAAACCGAACCTACACTACACTCCATGGGTGGCATTTTGAGGCTTTTCATTAAAGGGCCTTTTGGTCATTTTGTATTCTAATTGTAATATAGTATAAATAGAACATTGTAGGTCATTTTGTCTTAAACTTTGATGATATTTGTAAGTTGTATAACACTTTGAAAGACAAGTCCTCTCTCCTCTTTAGGAGGCAACCCGAAACTAGGGTGATACTAGTGTGGAATCACTAGTGTTGCATTCATGGCGTGAGAAGTTGGTGTTTAGAGGAGGTAAAGTCCCTCTTATGTCAACGTAGGAGTTAGGTTAACCGTTGTGTGTAGTGTTAAGGGTCCAAGAGTATCACATGTTCTTGGGTTCTTAAGATTATACCAACCAATGTCTAACTATCTATCCTTTGTTCATTTTATGCTTGTAATCGTTTGTACTAGTTTGTTCTCGTTTCTAGGGAAGCCATGAGTTGTTGTTACAATATTGTTGTGTTCTTCTTCTTGTTTTGTAACTTAGTTTGGTTGTTGGTTGCCTTGTGTGTTAAACACCTTGTAATCTCTTCATTCTTGCTCTTATTTGTTGAATCCGAGAGTGGTCATCAAAGGGGTCCTCGGTTCCTAGAACTTGTGGACTGTTTTGGTGTATGTTTTAGTGTCTTCTTGGTCTTCCTTGTATCATTTGGTATCAAAGCTCAAGGCTTGATTTTGTTCTTACAAAACCAATCTTGGGAAGATCTTACCAAAGTAAGAGACATTGTGTTGTGTTGGACCTTGGGCGAAATTTGAAGTATTGTTGTGTTGGCCAACAGTTTTTGTGACTAGATCTAGTAATCTTTCACTTATTTAGTTTGTTTCTAGTGTTGATCCGTTCTCACCAATACTTAAAAAAAACGCTAAAAGTACGGGTTTAACCAAATATTGAAACGCGGAATTCAATTCATCTAAAGAAAACGCTAAAAGTAATTGAAGAGATTTAGCAGAAAAATGAGAGAGCTCACAGTAACAGAAAATAAATAAAATAAAATCGGACTGAAAGCCTAAGTGATCGAAGTAGAGTTATATTACCTGATTCGGCCATAATTTGGAGCAATCAATAAAAGAAATTCAGAAGTGCAGAGAAATCTTCCAGCCGGCTTTCATTTCAATTTCTTAACCAAGTTGAACAGATCGTATGGACACCCAAAATGGACCGGCAGAGATAGAGAGGATGTGTGAATATATCTATTTTAACTGGAAAAGGACAGCTTGAATTTTGTAAGTCGATGTAACGAGCTGAGACCTGAGAGTGAAAGCTACCACGCTCCAGAAATGGAGTTCTTTTTGGTTCTTTTTAATTTATTTGGAAGTAATCCTCTACTCATTTGTTACATATTGGTTCCTCACCATCTTAAACGTGTAAGCTCGCTGTTTTACCGCTTAGCACACTTTGTAATTGAAATAAGTAAAATAGGGAAAGGACATGGCGTCATTGAAATTATTCACGTTTTTGAGAAATAGAACTCGAAGCCCGTCGGCTCATTTTATTACCATTTTTTAACCATCTGATTTTTGCTTCTATTTGGCCCAAATTTTAGCATCGTTAAATGCATACTACCGTTAAAAAGGCTTGAACACACATTCTCATAGTCCTAATACTTCTAAGTGGAAGAAAAAAGGTCAAGCAATAAAACTTCCTCCATCTCGAGTTGCTAGGTCTCAAAGTAATTCTCTCCATGATCCAAAAGCCACATTCATAGTCAATCTTTTCTCAGAAAATGACTCGTTCATAGCACAAGAAAGGTGTTGGTCCATCCAAAATTCAAGAAAAAAATCATTCTAAAGGAAAGCAGAAGGTTGATGAAGACCTTGTTGTTCTTTCAAAGAAAAAAAAGAAACGCATTAATTTAAAGGTTGGTGACTATGAGGCTGGATCCTCAAAAAAGAAAAGGCACAACGTTTTTGTTCAGCCGAGCAAACCAAATTACAATCTATCTGATGTTGAGGTATATTCGAATTTTTTACTATAATAATGTATATCTTTCGTATAGTCGATGAATAATTAATTCTTATGTTATAGTCATATGTGCAATGTGGGACTTCACTTGGTATGTTGTTGTTGTTGTTGTTGTGTGTGCAATGTATAGTGTTATGAGTATGTACATATGTGCTTATGTTTTGTAAATAGATGTGTGTTTGCGATCTTTTTAGAAATATATCTTTTTATGTCAGGTTTGGAATCTCATTGTTCGTCCAACTGACTATTGATGTGCCATAGCTTCATGGCACTTTTGATGCTTAAAATCGAGAAATGTTCAAGTACTTAGTTCTATTTTGGTAGATATTGTGTGTTTTTGTGTCTATTTTGCAGGGAACTAGGTTTTAGGAGCTAAACGGAAGAAAAAAAATTGAAATTTGAAGTTTGGGCTACCTATGTTGGCACCTACCTAGCGTAGGTGACAGAAGACCAAAGTACAGGGAAACTAAAGTTGTAGATCCTTTCATTTACCTATGAGATAGTACCTATATGGGGTAGGTGCTACCTACGGCCCGTAAGTCGTGTCATAGGTGGCCACTGACCCGAGTTTCCTATTTCATTTTGGTATGGATTTTTAGGGTGGTTCTATGTAACCTATAAATAGCCTTTTGATGTTTTTAGTTAGTTTATGCACTTTTACGCACTTGATACTCTTACAAACATATTTTGATTCCAAGATTAATTTTGATCTTGGAATTCTTGTGTTCTTGGTTTTCAGTTTATTGTTGATTTAAGACTTTGGTTTTCCTTCGTCTATTATTGTGAGATTATTCATATGCTTTTTTTATTGAATTTCATGGATTATTTCACAAATATGAGCGGCTAATTCTTTTAGCTAGGGTTGTGGGAACCCTGATGGATTAACAAAGTAGGGGAAGTGTGAGATTCCTTCTAGATCATTGTTGTTTTGTATTGTGACTTCTTCACTTTGGTTACTTTCTTAACAGTTGCAAATGTTAGGAACCCGCTTGTATTCGATACCTACTCGAGAGAGAGGTAGAGATTGGAAAAAGAAGATCACAATAATGATTCGAGGCTATCAACCTTCGTCTAATTAACTTGAGATCGGTAGAAAATAGTTAATTTGGGATCCAAGACAAGGGTTAGTAATGCGACACTCTGAGACTGAAAGAAGATTTTTGAGATTCTCCAAAGGGTGTCGAGAGACTGTTGGTGATACATAACTTGTCAAATTCTACATTCGTAGTAGTGAGATAGTTGGATTGAGCATGATAAATCTACGGAGTTAGAAGACAGGGGAACACAAGCCTAGTGTTCGTTTCAAATTGATCACAACCGAAAGTATTCAGGTTTTGTTACTTTTTACTGATTACTGCAAATTCCCCCATTTACTTTCCTATACTTTTGGCTACTTCAGCAAGTTTGAAAGACAGATTCGACCTATTCCTTGTGGGATCGACCCCAACCTAGTTGGGTTACTATTATTTGACAGCGACCACATTGTATCTTTTTGGAGGATATAGTTTGGTCGACATCAAATTTTGGTGTCATTGCTGGGGAATACGGTTATGGATTAGTTAATTGGAGTTGTTGAAGTTTTTGGATTTTACTTTTCTATTTTTCTTGGGGCATACGCCGGTGTATGCCCAGCACTAGAAGTCAAGGCAATTCCTTGATCTCATTTGATCCAGAGTTGGAAAGAATTTCCTACAATAAAATTGTAGGATATCATAGCGTGGTCGTGAAGCTCATCATGAACTGCCTCAAGACAATCCTTAAGACTTGCCTCCACCACATGCTTAGGAGACAGTCGCAGAAACCACTGCATGATTATTAGCGGAGGAATAACAGAAGAGGAATAATTAGGCCGCCCAATGTGCAGCTCAGGAGGTAGAAAGAGCAAGATAGAGCAGGAATCTAATCGTCGAGCAGAACTCAGCAGAGGTAGAAGAAATAGAGCTTAAGTGCTCCCAGCTTATCAATATTTGCTAGAGTATGATGATCCGAAGGATGATCTGGGGTATGTAGATGAAATACCCCAGGTGTTGATCTCTGAGGAATTTCTAAAATTTCATCTTCACTGTCTTGACTACGACTTATCCTACGAGTCGTAGGGAGTCATGATGAGTCATTGGATCCAAATTATAAGCCAAGTCTTTTACTCTGAGTACGAGTGTCTCACCACAAGTTTGAGGACTTATTACGGATCATTTTATGCAAATCGTAGGATATCCAGTGTATACCCAAATGGTTTCTATGTTAACTATGATTGGACCCTAGTAGTCATTGGGTCCCATTATAATCCATTGTATATGAGTCATAAGGTCAATAGTATGTGTGTGCCTGGTGACACTGTCTTGATAATAACTCGTGGAAACGAGTCGTAATGAGATGTTATGAGACCCATAACGACTGACAATTTATTTTTCTGCTTTTAATGGGGTATTTTGGACATTTTTCTCTTATCGCAATAATAACCCATGATCTATAAATATACTTGGGGCCCTATTTTCATCTAGAACACACTCCAAATATTTTTTTCTTCTCTCTCAAGTTCTCAAGCATCTATAATTAGAGTTTCCAAGAAGAGGGTCAAGGAGAGCTTCAAGAGTTGAATTCTCTCCATAATCTAGGGTATTTCAAGCATATTACTCTTTCCTAATTGTTATTTTGTTAAAAACATGTGTTTTAAAGTACTATTCATATGGTTTAATGTTGGATTTTGAACATAGGTTAATGGTTTTGAATGATTGTTGTTTATGTGAAGTTTCATATTTGCATATGCATTGGTTATGTTAAAATGGTGATTTTGAAACCAATTTGATGCATCAATATGGTGAATAAACTAGGGGAATGTAAATTCCCCAAATTTTGCGAATATTGACAGTTGAATTAGTAATGACCTCAACCCCATATTGTGAAATTAGTTTTGAATATGAAAAGTATGCATATTGAACTACTCTTAAACTATTGCATAATGTGAAAAGTCAATGAAGTATAATGATTTTGGATTGAACCTTATGGGATTGTGTAATTCCCCAAGCTAATATATAATTAAACCAAGAGGGTTGTGATTTTACCCTAAATGATGGTAATTGGTTTAGCATGTTGATGATACCTTGAAAGAATAGTTGGTATGATGATACCAACAGTGTATGCCTAAATGTGCATTATGGTTCAATGAATGAGAATGTGGGATAAATGTTTTTAATTGGGCTTTCAGGAGGGTTGTGTAGCTGAGTCGTGAAGGTAGAGGTCCCGAGGGACCAATACTGGAAACCGCAGTTGCTGACGCGGGGGTCTAAATAATCGGGTGGTTTGAGTCCCCCTTATTATTATTATATGATTGGGAGATTCGAGTCCCTCATATTATATCACATGATTGGGTACTTAAGTCACTTTTGTATGTTGGGAGGTTCGATTCCCCCATGGTGCATATGTATATCCTCTAGTTTATGCGGCTGCATGCACTGGGGCCCTCTCATCTAGGGATGAGCTGGGCCTACATAACGTTTGGGGTGACTTCTTATGTTTTGACGGTTGAGCTACACAATCTAGACTAAAGTTGTAAAATGTATATTAAGCCTTGTTTCCTTTCTCGACATATTATTTATGTATGTAAATAATGATGTACACATGGTTTTGAATTGGATTTAACTAGGCTTTATTTTATCCCCTATCCTTGAATTACATGTTAGTGCTCAACCCACTAAACATCTCTGAATGTTGTATCCCCACACAATGCAGGTACCGGAGATACCTCTACTTTTTCTGCACAGTGGTAGGTGGATCGACTCGATCTGTCAGTCATCGATGGTGAAGTGGTGAGCTTCTATTCTCTGGAAGACTTGGTCATTTCATTAGTTTTCAGTTTTAGATTAGAATTGAGAGTTTACATTATCATTAACATTATCATTGTCAGGGTCGGGGGCATGTCCCGACACTTTATTGATTTTGGTTTTGTTTAGAAGACTTTGTGGATTATTGTGGACTTGGGTGATATTAGTTGGTTACTGGTTATCAGATCATAAACATGTCTTAAATTTCTTTGACCTTATCTTATGCTATCTTGTTATATATTCAAAATTTGTCTGATATTGGGGGTATTGCGTTCTATTTGGTTAGGTACAGGGGTCGGTCTTTGGTCCTCATTGGACTTGAGATACCCATCACGACCAGACCCTGGTTCGGATCGTGATAGTAGAGCCTATTGAGACAGGAGCTATCATTCTTCCTGTATTAACCGGGGTAAATTTTGATATTACTAGTGCCATAATCCAGTTGTTAAATCTAAAAGGTGGGTTTCTGTCCTGTCAACTAATGAAGCAAACATGCACCTTATTAATTTTGTATAGATTTGCTCTTTTTATAATTTGCTTGGGGTAGATCAGGAATCTCTCAGACTCAGGTTATTCTCATTCTCTCTAACTGGTGAAGCGATATTATCGTTTGGGGAACTACCTTATGGGACCATAACTACATGGAATGAGTTGGAAAGGCATTTCTTGGACTGATTATTTCAGTCTTCGAAGATGCTGTAATTAAAAGATGCGATGTATAATTTCAGGTAGTTGCACTCTAAATTGATATATGAGGCATGGTTTTGATTTAAGAGAAAGTTAATGATGGTGCCCAATCATAGAATTTCGAGATAAAATTTTCTTGAAATATTCTATCAAGCTCTGAATGTTAGTTCTAAAGCTATAGTGGATACAATTACTGGTGGAGCATTCCTGAACCTACACTGGGAGGTAGCATTGGAGATCTTTGATTGAATCTCTCTTACCAACTGAGGATGGCATACTCGGGAGGCAAAGAGAGGTGTCGACACTTATTTTATTGGTACTTCCAGTGAGCATAGAATTAATTATTCAGTAGCTCAAGAGGTTGCTCAACTTAGGACAAAGATAGGTTACTGGGAAAATAATTTGCAACTATGAATTCTGAAAAGGTTAGTGTTGTGGGTTCACAAGGTAGAGCTTCTAGATCTATGATTTTAAAGTGGACGAAGAGGCTAAGTACCTAGATAGGGAGTTGGCGGGTTTTCAAGCCAAGGGTCTATTGTCTGCACAAGATAATTAGAACTCGAGGCAAGCGAACCAAGATCGGAACTACTAGGAGGATAGATGCAGGGATCGAAGTAGAGAAAGAGATGGTGATTGGAGATGAAAGGAAGACTACAAGGAGGAGAGTGGTGTTTATGTACTGCCAGGGAATAGAGATGCTTATTCGAGAATAGAGGCAATGTTGTCAAAGCTAGTAAAGGGTTTGAAAAGTCAAGAAATTAGCCTTAAGGATATTAAGGCACATATTTCAGGTTTGACCCAAAAGGTAGAATCATATACTAATACGAACAAACAGCTTGAGCAATAATTTGGGCAAATATTGGCCAGATTAAATCAACATTAATCGGGCACTCTTCCAAGCAACACTATGTAGAACTCAAAGAACAACGGCCACTGTCTAGCCATCACTACTCGCAGTGGTAAGGCAACTATTGATCCTTCTATGCCTATAGTTGATAAAGTTAGGGATGATGTTGTTGTTCATGATGAGGCACCTGAAGCAAAATTTGAAAAGTCTGTGACTAGTGGTAAGTCATCACAAAAATTGATAAATGCTGATAAGTATATTAAGAAGAGTAAAGGAAAGAGGAAGAAAGTCGAGCCTCCAGTGAAAACCATTCCACAATCTCTTCCACTTTTTCATCAAAGGTTAAAGTAGAAGGAAAAAAAAGAAAAGTACAAAAAGTTCATTGTTATGCTAAAAGAGTTAAGTTTGAATACCCCTCTTCTTGAAGCTCTTGAGCAGATGCTTGGGTATACAAAAAGTATGAAGGATTTGGTGAGAAAAAAGGAACAGTCAGTTATGAAGATATCGGTGGGTTGCATCATTGTTGTGCGATTATATCAAGATCTCTGGCGCAAAAGAAAGATGATCTTAGAGCCCGATTCCTTGCACTATTGAGACATTTAGATTTTCCAGAGCTCTGTGTGACTTAGGTGCCAGTATTAACTTAATGCCTCTGGCCGTGTTTAATTAATTGGGCTTGAGA
>NC_061121.1:174803741-174824886 GCF_002878395.1 Capsicum annuum | reverse complement strand
CCTCAATTAGGTATCCCTATTTCTATGATGATACCCATGATGTAGTCAACCTCGTAATTACCCTTATGTCTAAGATAGTGAGAACTAGCAAACTATGCCCATAAATTGTCTACTATTGCCTTGGTTCCCACTTCCTTTTTTCAAGGATGATGTGGGTTCCAAAAGTTTATCCAAATCCCTCTTTCAAGGATGATTTTAGCTTTCAAGAGCTTGAAATTTTCACCCATCAAACACATTTGGGTATTTGGGGCTTTCATCCATAAATCCCAACCAATTTAAACAAGCAATATTACAACCCATTATCAACAAACTAGAATCTACACAAATACCCTACAACCCACTCACAATTGTACCCTAATCAAACTTAACCCCAAAAGGTAGATCTAGCACATCTAAGGATAATGAAAACAAATATACCAAGATGTTCATCAAAGTCATTCATTAGAAAAATAAAGAGAGGACAAACCACACTTAGATGCAAATGAATCTTCAATAGACAATGCCAAATCTACACTTTAGAGTTTCTCTAATTAAAGCTTGCCTCAAATTAGAGTAAATTTAAGCTCCAAGCTCCAAGAAATTACAAAAACCCTAAACTAAGGATGGGTGGTAAACTTGTGGAATGATGGTGATGCCCTCGAATGAATGAGTTTTGAGCCTTAAATAGGATTTGGGGTTGGCTGGCCAATATGACATAATTGGCCTTGGGCATAATCCCGCTAGTCCACGATTGCTGTAGCTTGTGCGCGATCGCGTTAACCGCGACTGCATTAAGATCACCGTGGTCGCAGTTCTTTGACCTGTCTTGACTGGCCGCAATCGCAACCATCTGACCTGTAGCGACCCGATTTTCTAGAACCGAAATGTCATATGGTGCTCATGATTCCGAAGGACCACAAGCTAACCCTCTACTAATATTTGTACCTTAACACTGCATAGTATAGATAATAAATGCGAAAACTGGCCATAAGGTTCAAAACATCTAAAAATACTCAAAATTGAAAACTGAATACTGATACATCTATTCGAAAAGCCTCTAAACTGTCTGAACTGTGAAGTTGATGGGATATGTCCCCAACTAACTCCATCTACTGAAAATAAACCAACTCTGATACAATAATAATAAAAATAAGGATCATCCTCGACTAAAGAGGACTCACTACTATGTCTACTACTGCTGACTGGGACTGAGCTACTAAGGGTACTTTAGATCTCATGCCTCTGAACTTATGGTGTCAAATAAAACACCATAGCATAATTGTGTCAGTATGGGAATGTACCAAGTATGAAGATGAGGTAAGGCTAAATGCAAGGGCTTATGTATGAACAATTACTTAACTGAATAATCATGAGAGTACTGAATGAGAACATATACATGAATGAATAAATCATAACTGAAATCATCATGACTTAAAATATTGAAACTCGAATATCGCCTTACTGTCATCTAACTTACTACTAATACTGAGATACTGAACAATCGAATCTCCTGATATTGATAACCAAATTTAGGAATTGAGATCAGTCCTCTCTATCGAGTGATCTCGGAAATTGATGTTACTGGAGCTGATTAACTGAATCTACTCACATCAATGACTACACTCTAAACTTGTTACTTTTAACTGACTAAATCGGAGATCAAACCTCTCTAACGGATGATCCCTGAATCTACTATCAATGATAAAAAGAGATTTTATCTGAGATCAAACCTATTTAGTGGAGGATCTCTGAATCTGATAATGAGAACAGTCACTAAATCTGAGAATGAGATCAAGCCTATCTTGCGGGTGATCTCTGGATCTGATAACAAGAATGCTCAACTGAATCTGAGACTGAGATCAAGCCTATCTAGCGGGTGATCTCTGGATCTGATAATGAGATTACTCAACTAAATCTGAGACTGAGATCAAGCTTATCTAGTGGGTGATCTCTGGATCTGATAATAATAATACTCAACTGAATCTGCGATCAAGCTTATTTAGCGGGTGATCTCTGGATCTGATAACACTGATACTGAATAACTTATTATAGGATCATGCCTATCTAGCGGGTGGCCCATGAATCAATGAAACTATCTGAGTTTCTCACTTAGATAGATGACTGTATCTAACAGTCTTATTTCTGAGTTCTTTTCTGAAGATTGATACTGAAATAGTAACTGTGGGAGTTCTCACTTAATCGACATGCCCTGAATCTAAACTGGTAGGGTCTAACTTGTAACCCTAGATGGAAGGGTATCAATACCGTGCCATGGGTAAAGACCTCTCTGGTCAAGCCTCTCTAACGGGTAACCCTCGCAGGAAGTCAAGCCTAAGGCAGTATAATAGTCAAGCCTATCTAGCGGGTGACAAGTCTTTTCTAATGGGTGAATCCTATATCCTGTGCTGGCTATGCAGTTCTGGAGTTCAGGGATTGCTCCTAACGACTATGCCTCTCTAACGGGGAGCAGCCATCCCTGCACTCACTCGGTGCTAGCTCCTACTCCCAGTTGAAAGACTTTGAACTGAGTCTCAACTTAAACTGAATTGATCTGATACTGATCATATTTCTTGACTGATCTGACTGAGTTAATCTGAATTTACTTGGTTTCGTATCTGACAAAATACTACTGAATTTTGTTATTAAAGCTTTGAATAGATTACTCGATTACTTTTGAGGTTTGAACTGAACACTTGAATACTACTAGATCTGAGCTGAGTACAGAACTGATGCTAGATTACTAGCGATACTGAGATTACGGAGATTATAGAGATTACTGAGATTTCTTAAGTTCTGTATCTGTCTGAGAGTACAGAGTTCTATAACTCACTGACTTCTGAGAATCATGGCTTGACTGAGATTATCGAGAAAACTAACACTGGTTCTAGACTGCAGCTAAATTGTCCCAGGAATTGATAACATAAAAGTAAAACATAACCATTCTTGAATAATCAAGACCATAGACATTTATTCACCTTCACAATTACTGAAGCATCTCTTCAAGCATTTAGAAATCATAAACATGTGATAGTATAGGGAGACATGCTATTGGCTCATACTCCATTCAACAAGGTCTTATATCAAACACTTAACATGCATTAAAGAACACATAATTGGGGGATTTTATGCTAACATGTCACAATTCATTCTCTAAGGCTTTTCAACAAACACTTGGCATGCATAAGCTTGCACACAATTGGGAATTTCTAGTCAATATGCTATAATGGCTCTAATTCCTTCACATAAGCATTTTATCAAACATATGGGGAGCATGCTTTGCTTATTCAACAATTTCTACACTTAATTGACATGAACACATCACTTAACAAGCAACTTAAAGAGGGTTTATTATGAACATCACATGAATATCATATACTAAGGTCAAAGCTTGAAACCTCATAAACAAAACATGAATTAGAAACTCAATAATAGCATGAACTTCAATTTCAATTCACATGAATCATGAAAACTCATAAACATAAGATCTTTGAAATTTAGAAAAGGGTTCTTGAGCTTCTTGGATAAAAGAGACCCAAGAATCAACATCTGCATACCTTAGTTTCTTGATTCTTGAAAAGTTAACAAATGAATCTTGATGATTTAGGTCTTGAATTAGAAACCCTAGGTCTTGTTCTTGATTTCTTGAAAGAGAACATATTTTGATTTGGAGAAAAAAATTGATTAATAAAGAAGTATTTTTGTTATTTAAGGTATGGATCCCTTATATAGACTTGTTTGAGGCTTTAGAAATTACCAATTAGTCTTTGAAATTTAAAAATGGAATCTAAAAATCCCAATTTCACATGCTGGCACAATGCGGTAGAATTGTGCCAGTTCACTAGAAACTGGACAATTGGGAAGCTGTTGGTAGCGCGATGCGGTGGAAATTACGTTGCCACCTTGGTTGTGAACAGAAAAATCACCACGATGTGGTGGAATCGCATTGGTGCACTGGAAATGGACAACTCTGAAACTAAGCCTTGGCGCGATGCGCCATAATCGTGGAGGCTCACTGGATTAGGCTCACTAAAATGGCTCTAACTCTTCGTTCGAGTGTTGGATTTGGGCGAATTTGGTATCGACAAAAAGCTTATTCAATTCTCTACATGACAAAAAGTTGATATTAGGGAAATTTTAAATAGTTCAAAATACCTCTCACTTGGGAAGACACTTCTCAACCTTTTAGGGTCGGATTAATACTTCACTGAACAAGCTCTAAGGCTCAGACTACGAGAGAATTTTGTGGGGTCTTACATGCTTGGGATCGTGGTAACTGAGACCATGTTCTACTCCAGGTCTACTAGCTGCATTCTTTTTTTTTTTTTTTATCCTTTTTAACTTGCATCCACATCTTTCCTTCTTATAACTTGTATGCCTACAAAAGTTTGATATTAGTGCATTTAATCACAAGTATGTCTCACTTATTTATTCATAACATGGTGATGTGCATAAATGTTGAGTACAAATGAGTGATATGTTCACTACTCGTCATATTGCTAGCTGCTCATTTGTTCTGGTAGGTGTAATTTGTATATATGCTTAATTATGTGTTACTAATGTTATACCATAGCTTAATTCACTTGTGTCACATTGTCGGGCTACATTGATTCACATAGTTGGCTTAGAAAATTAAAATCAAAGGGGGTGATTCTTTTGAGCTGAATTTGAGATTGACGACCATAAGTATCTTAGGTTTCTCTTGGCTAAGAACCATTGTTATATTTATTATGTTTATGTTGCCTGAGGACATTCAAATGCTCTAAGTTGAGGGTGCTGATATGCCATGGATTCATGGCACTTTCGATGCTTAAAATCAAGAAATATGCAAGTACTTATGCCTATTTTAGTAGATATGATGTGTTTTTATGTCTATTTTACAAGGGAATAGGTTTTGGGAGCCAAAAGAAAGAAAAAAAGTTGAAAGCTAGAGTTTGGGCTACCTATGTTGGCACCTACATGGCGTAAGTGCTACCTACTTAGTGTAGGTGAAAGGGCATAGGTGACTGAAAAACAAAGTTCAGAGAAACTGAGGTTGCAGATCTTTTGTTCTACCTATGAGATAGTACCTACGTAGGGTTGGTGCCTCCTACAGCCCATAAGTAGCATCGTAGGTGGCTATCGACCTAAGTTTTCTATTTCATTTTGGTTTAAATTTTTTGGGTTTATTTGTAACCTATAAATACCTTTTTATGTTTTTAGTTAGTTTATGCACTTTTACGCACTTGATATTCTTACAAACATATTTTGTTTCCAAAATTGACTTCTAATCTTGGAATTCTTGTGTTATTGGTTTTTGTTGATTAGTTGATTTGAGAGTTTGGGTTTTCTTCGTCTATTTTTGTTAGATTATTCATATGCTTTCTTTATTGAATTTCATGGATTATTTTGCAACTATGAGCGGCTAATTTCCTTAGCTAGGGTTGTGGAAATCCTAGCGGATTAACAAAGTATGGGAAGTGTGAGATTCCTTTTAGATCATTATTATTGTATGTATTGTGATTTGATTTGCTTTGACTTCTTTCTTAATGGTTGAAAATGTTAAGAACACATCTGTATTCGATACTAACATAAGAGAGAGGTAGAGATTAGAAAAAGAAGATCACAATAGTGATTTGAGACTATCAACCTTCATTTAATTAACTTTAGATTAAGAAGAGATAGTTAATTTGGGATCCAATACAAGGGTTAGTAATGTGACACTTTGAGACAGAGAGGAGATGAGTGAGATTAACCAAAGGGTTTTAAGAGACTGTTAGTAATACATAACTTGTCAGATTCTACATACGTAGCAGTGGGATAGTTAGATTGAGCATGATAAACCTACGGAGTTGAAGTCTGGGGAAACACAAGCCTAGTGTTCATATCAGATTTATCACAACCGAAAGCATTCAAGTTTTGCTACTTTATAGTGATTACTGCAAATCCCCCCATTTACTTTCTTGTACTTCCAGCTACTTCAGCAAGTTCGAGAGACAGATCCGACCTATTCCCTTTAGGATTGACCCCAACCTAGTTTGGTTACTATAATTTGACAACGATTGTATTGTATCTTCTTGGTGGGTATAGGTTGTGCGACATCATCTATTACAAGACTCGTGTTAGTATCCATACTAATTTCTCGATCCTAATCAAGTTAAAAGTTGTGTTAGATAAGGTGTAACTAAGTTTGTTTAGAAAGACTTTTTTTTTTATATTTTTTAGATATGATAGCTGTTTTCACTCAAAAAATAATTGATATATGGCATGCTGTGAAACACCCTTGGTTTTGACCCGTTGAAATTTTCTCAATTTTTGGATTCTGGGCATCATAAAACTTGGTGTACTTCTCGTATGATAGGGTAGGGTTTGGTTGGTCTTGGTTGTATCGTGAATAGTTTGGGTTGGTTGGTTTCTGTCCAAGGTACAGTTGGAAAATAGAAGTCCTATGTTAAGGTACTAATGGTAAAGTGTCAATTGTATGTTGCCCTAGGTTTAGTCTAGGTGATTCTATTCCGCCTAAGGTACGATGTCATGGTACTAATCATATGATTGGGTATGATTTGGCTTGGGTAGTCGTATGTTGGACAGTGTTGGGGTCTAAGGAGAGGCCTGGGGTATGAGTTAAGGGTTACCCATGGTTGTAGTACTACATGACTAGTGTTATGGAGGAAAAAAGAGAAGACCCAACGGCATTTAGAATCCCTTGCACCATTGGGACACACAAATTTGAGAAAGCCTTATGTGACCTTGATGTAAGCATCAACATAATGCCATATGTAATCTATCAAAGACTTGGTTTGCGCACTTACTCCTACAATAAGGAGGCTCTTGATGGTGGATCGCTATGTCAAGAAACTGGTTGGAGTCTTGTATGATATATTGGTGAAGGTCGATCGTTCCGTTTTGGCGGCGGACTTTAGGGGCTGATAATTTAATATATCCAACGTATTGACAAAAGCATTATCTCTTTTTAGTTGATTTTTAAGTTTAATATCTATAAATAATTCTACTCTTGTGACATTTATAAAACTTATAATATCACCATAATTTAAGTATCTATAAGAAATTTTTCCATCAAATCTATTTTCTAATTTTTTTCTAACTTAATATGCAAATAGTGTTGGTAAACCACTTATAAATTTTTTCTTCCAATAATTATGATTACAATACTCTCTAATCACGGTCTTGTTGAGGAAAACATCTTTTTACCATATAAAATCATCTAACTATAGACATTAGAAATTTGATAATATTTCCAAATACCTATCCTATAAAATTTGAGGTTCTCCTATCATATGTATAGCAATACTATAAATTAATATGGCTGGTGGCATCTGATGAGACTTGATTTTCAACTGTTTGCCCCGTGGACTCACTCTTAATAGCTTGAGTAATAGTTGTAGCTTTTAATATTCATTACTTATTATTTTGTGAGGTAGTTATCCCACTAATATTTTATGGTAATTATAAATCTAGATATAATAGTTGTAGTCGTTTGTTTATCTGTCATTTTGTTAATTTTAGAGGTTGCAATATTTATTTCCATTTCATGTAGTTTATTAAATATTTGATATCCAACTAACCCATCGATATTTCATTCGCCGATTTCTCATCCAGAATGTGACGTATGAGATAAAATTTTATTTTTCTTCGTATCTCATATCCAGAAGAGTGGATTTGTATAATAATTCTTTTTTACAAAATATTTATAACTTAATTTGTTAATTTCATTATCATTTTTATCAGATAGAGTTGTTATAACTTTATCATTTGTGAATTTTAATTTTGTTTTTAACCTTTCATTAATCTTTCCATATTTATAATCTGTGACTTCAAATTTTTCTTTAAATTTAGGAGATTTATCTTTTGAGAATTCTTGTAATTAAAATGTTTATGAGTTTTCAACTTTTAATCATGGTAGGAAGAACTTGATTTTGTCTTTAAAAGTTGATTTATTCTCAGCTTCGAGAATTTATTTAGAAACTACATGTAGTAGTTGATTTGTATAATTATTTTGTATGAGTATTTAGTTTATATCTTTATTTTAGGATCATCTTTAGTATCTACTATATCTCATTTAAAAGGTGAAACTATAATGACTACCATCTATAGGTAGGCTAATTTCTTGTAGTGAGGGAATTATGAATTCAACTACCTTGTCGCTAGTATATCATTTATTAACAATCAAGTTTAATGACTCCTTTTGATTATCCAACTTTCCTTTGTATTCAAACCATTTTAAAAAATCGATATTACATCTCTTTCTTTTCATACGATATTATATCTTTTTCTTTCATATTAGCCCACCAATATTTTGTACAGGATAATCTTTCTTTTAATGAATATCGTTGTTTATATCATTACCTTTTTGTGGAATTTTTGAATTAGTCCATAAATTATCTTAGTATTCAAAGTCAGGTTCAAATTCTTTATCTGACCTAATTACTCTTAAAGAATCCTTTACTCCTTTTATTCATGCTATAGTTATAGAAATATTAACACTTTATTATTTTTTGACTTATAGGAGCATCAATTAAAATTATACAGATACTTATGATTGAATAATCAATATATCATGTAGTTGTCTTCTTGTAATAGACAGATTAAGGCTAATAATATATAATTTATGGAATAATTTGGTTATATTATTAATGAATAAATTACTAGCTATTTCTTTAGAATACCTATCTAAACATCGGCCAGGTATTATTTTTCGATAATAATCAAGGTCTTTTACTATTCTCATTCTTTGCTTCTTATATTTTCTCTGATATTTCAAACCGATGCATTTTCTTCTATTATGGTATTTTATTTTTGCACTAAATGAGTGTGTAAGCATGAGAATTAAGAACTACTTTTATGGATTATAAAGCATCAAAGGGAGATCTTGTACTATCCTTGGGCCAATATATACTTTAGATGTTACTCCTTAATAATTATTTTATGTGTAGTATTAATGGTTTTATTCTTCTGAAATTCTTTTATTTTATTCACATAAGCTTCACGATGAGAACACCCTCTAGATTTGTCTCTATTACACCGCCTACTTAGAGTTAATCCAATGAAAAATCTAGGCTTGCCAATGTCTAGACTGCGATTAAATGGCCACCCAGCTTAAAGAATAAAACTAAGAATATAGATGAAGAATAATAGTAACTACTAACTAGAGAAATGATTATTCCAAGAGTAGCATTAATTTTGAATAGATCTTTGATAATGTATGGACTTGTTCTCTCCTACTTATATCCACTCTCGAGCAACTTAGCTCTGAAACCATAGGGGGGATAATGTAAACATTCATGGAATTCGTTTTCCCATTATTTCAAATCAAGGTGAATAGTTTATAGCCTATTTTTAGAAGTTGTATAAAAAAGGTTTAGGTATGAGGGTGAATCTCAACACTACTTTTCATCATAGACTAATAGGTAGGCAAAATACACTATTCATACTCTTGAGTACATGTTGAGATTTTGTATTATTGATTTTAGTTATAGTTGGGATGATCACCTAAATCTTATTGAGTTTGCTTATAATAACAATCATCACTCTAACATTTAGATTACACCATTTCAGGCTCTTTAGGGGCATATATGCGAATTTTCTATTGGCTGGTTTGAGGTTGATGATTTTGCATTAAAAGGGTATTACATAATTCATGATGCCATGGAGAAGGTTAGGATTATTCATGAGAGGTTGAAGACTACACAAAGCAGGCATAAATCATAATTTGATGTGAGGAAAAGAGATTTTAAGTTCGAGATTAATGATTAAGTCTTCTTGAAGGTTTCACCAATAAAGGGTGTTAAGCTTTTTTATAATAAAGAGAAACTCAGTCGTTGATTATTTGGTCCTTATTATATTGTTAATTGGATGTAAAAGGTGGATTATGAGTTAGAGTTATCTATAGTTTTTGTATCCATGAGTCGAGTGTTTCACCTCCATATGTTGAAGAAGTGCACTAGTGATCCTTCACATATTGTTCCTATAGAGGATGTTGGGGTTAAGAAAAAACAACAACATAAATAGATTTCAATTCAAATTTTTGATCGTCAAGTTCATAAGTTGAGAACCTAAGTGGTTGCACCGATTAAATTCTTATGGATTAATCAGGTTGTTGAAAGAGATACGTTGGAAGATGAAAAAGATATGAAAGCTAGATGCCTTCATCTTTTTACTGCTTTCATTGGAAGTGTTTAAGGTAACAACATTATTCTTATGGTGATTCTTTATACTCTTTTGTCAAGTGGTGATGTCTTATATGTTCATGTTTATGCTCATACACATGTACTCCCTAGTTGGGTTCAAGCCTCAGTATAATTCAGTTAAGTTCAGTTTGTGGTAGTTCCTTAATTTTAGATTTTATCGTTAGTTGAGTATGAATGATCTCAAGGAGGCGATATTGTAACACCTCATAACTTGAACCTATGTGTATTCAACCCTTTTCTTATTCTGAATAAAAATTATAGATTTTTAGGCTTCTAAGAGTAGATCCATGATTCATGATTCAAGACCACGACTATTTCTTTTAGTCATGAAGCTAATTTCTAAAAATAAATTCTTCCAGGCTCCCTTAGAAGACACAATGACCCGTAACCTAAGTCCACTTATTATGGTATCAGACATGGAGCCATATGTAGAAAGTTGATATTTTCACTCAAGTTTCCATGAGAAGGTTCTTAAGTTGCAAAATAGAGTCTTCGATCCATGGAACCCTTCTGTGTTTCAAATACAGAGTTTGTGAAACATTGTCTCAAAAGACCACAGATGACTGCATAAATTTTAAACAACATTCCATAATATGTGAAGTCAAACCATGACTCCATTATAGAATCTTAGCAAAAATCTTATAGGCATCTATTGATCAAACCACGACACGTAGAAGTAATCTACGACCAGTGGAACAACCTATGGAATAAAGTTTTGAAATTTTCAATAATGTTTTAAAGTGGGTATTTTTTATTTTTTTAACCCAAATACCTCATCCTACTGTGTCTTAACCTTTAAACAATATAAATATCAAGCTAAGTCAAGTCAAGTCTTATCTTTTCAAAGTTATTTTCTTCACCGGTACATAAGAATTCAATGATGGATTCCTTGCAACCATGCCAAAATATTTAGAAGTATATTGAATTATGTACAAAGCTAGGGTTTTTACGTCTGTGTCACTAAAGTTAAATTTTTCATATGATTAAACTAATTTTCTTAAAAGGATTTCTGTGATCTTATGAATATTATGCAAATTCCTATTTATGTTTTGAAATTCATGGTTTTAAGATTATTTACAAAGTATGAACCACTTTTTTTTTGAAACGATATATCTTTGAGATGCAAATTTCAACTCACGATTTATCTTATGAGATTGGGTTTAGGCTCACAACAGTACAGTTCTACAGACATATTAAGTGCAAAAACAAACTATGATTCGGCAATATTACATAATATGATATAAGAACTAGTATGTTTTTGGAGGATTATTTAACACCAAATAAGTTTGTATGCATATACAAATATCCATAACTACATTATAATAAGCTTAGTTTCATATGTATGTCTATGGTCCTATACTTTGGTGGGTTGGGACAACTCTTCTAGTATGGGTAAGATATTGGGCATCATGAGCTCACATGACGTTTATTTGGTATAAGAAACTACCCACACATGTAGGCTTTATAATAGTACCATCTAAGTAAATACTTTACACATAGATTAGTTATTTCTCTTTTCTTTACACTTTAAGATATTTTGAGTATGTTTATATGTTTTTTGCACACTCATGATTCATCTTCAAACTATTATTTTACGTTAGTTCTTATATGTTATTATGTTCAACTCTTTAATCTATGCTATGTATATATATATATATATATCTTTAATAACAATACATCTGTAATGACCTATCCCATAGTTATAGCTTTGGTTAAGGTGTATGTGTCCACATAGAGTTTTACCGCGGATGAGAGTTTATAAAATTTAAAGCTAGGGTGACTTCTAATGGACATTTAATATTGTATGGTTTGAAGATTATTTATGTCTCTATGTGTAGTGTGTGATAATTTTGAGGAAATTTCATGATACATAAAAGATGTAGTAGTCTATAGAAACTTTCAAAATAAGAAATACATTAGTAAAACTCTAGTTATGGCATTTGTTATGAGAGGTTATATCTGTGTTGTCAAAAAATTAAGAAAGTGTTGAGAAATGGGAAAATTTAGGAAAATTCCTTGAGTCACTATTTAAGGACTAATATAGAAGTCCCAGTACTATCGTAGTGATCCACCTCTAAAACCACCATAGCAGGCCTTTGGCCACTACAATAGGACAATTGTAGTAGACATACCACTACTAAGCTGTAATTGAGTAGTTTAGTTACCTAGTTTTTGAGTTTTGATGTTATTTTCTAAAAAATATCTAATTTCTCTACCAAAGACGTAAAGAGAGGATTTTCTTCTAGCTTGGGTGATTTCTGCTATTAAGGTAAGATTGTTACACCATTCTGTTATAGATTAATCCATTTAATTTGTAGAATCACTATAACAGAGGGTTAAGGTGAATTTTTGGATCAAAGACCTAAATCGATGAATTGATTTGAAATCCCCTATGGGTAGCCATAAAAATACTCGATGATGGTTCTAAATTGTTAGATTTTACTCTCTAATGTGTGATCTCTTTCCTTTAATGTGAATTATGGGGATTTTGGGTAATTTATAGAGTAAAAAAGTCACGAATTGATGATTTTGGTAATGAACAAGGGTAAAATCAGTAGGTTTTGGTGTGTAATGCCTAGAAGTGTGAGTAAGTTATTGATTTCTCTTTATTTTCTATTTTTATACCATGAACAATCTAAAGCTACAAGAAAAAGCAAGGCTCTTGTAGATTAGATGCATTTAGGCTTTGGGTTGAGTAGGCTATGTTTATATTGTAGTTGTCAACCTTATTTAGATGTCATGCATATTTGTTTTTTGAATGTTTATGGATTGAATTGTGGGATGTATGTTATTGAGAGTGTGTTGTTATTGCTTGTAATAACATAAGTTAAATGACATTGAACTGACTAAGTCTTTTATGATGATAAATTTTGTTCTTGAATTATTGGTGTACTATTATATGTATACAATAAGAGTGATTGTATTGATAATATTGTGATATTTAGGGGGTTGGGTACTACACCAGTATAGACTACTTACTTATTAATTTATTGGAGGGTCGGGTACCATACAGGTAAGATACATGGACAAAATTGGTCCCTCGTAAGTCATGATTATTGGGCAAACATAAGTCTCCTTAACATATGTGCATAGATTTGATTTGATATTTATGATGCATTGTTTACACAAATAAGATTATGGATTCATTCATATAACATGCATAATATATTATGGTGATTAAGGTAGCATTGATGATTAGTTATTGATTCTACACTTGTGTATTTAGATTGGTCATAGAATTTCTCTCGTTGATTGAAAACATTATACTTGTAATTATGGTGGTGATATTATTGATAGGGTTAAGGATGACCAAGTCGAGGATATCCATTAGCTTTACATGCTCTATCTATGAATGGTATTAGTTGTTGGGGTTACTTGTTATTTGTTGATTACTAGTTCACTTATATTTGAAAAATGTTTATGTGTGGTATTAGTTAAGTAATCCGATGATACCTACCAGTACAAAGTGTTTGTACTCATACTACTATATGTTATTTTTTATTGCGTACAAGAAATGTCTAGAGAATTCTTTGAGACCCTACCTCTGGCATGTGACCAGTTGTTTCTAATCGACGGGTGAGTACTTATCCTCAGGCATCCATATCAGATCAATTCTTGTCCATCTTTCAAACACTGAAATCATAATGACCCTCCAGACCATTTTCTATATTTTTGCTTATTTTTGCAGTTTAGATCTTTCCTATAGTTGCTCCAAGTAATTTATGACTTATTGGAAATGATAGTTCGGTTACCGGCTAGTTCATTCGATCTTTAGAGCCAATTTCCTTGTTTTGAAGCCTTCATTGGTTTAAATTAGCTATCAGGAGAGAACTTTAGTAAAACAACCTTGTATGCTAATTCTTACAGTCCCAACAACTCCAAAATGTCAATTTTAGGCTAGGTAAACCCTTATTTTGGGTCTCGAGGCTCTCGGACACATTTCAGGTATTGATTATAAATTAAGAAAAATGACAAGTGGGTGTGGGACCCACTTTTCATTGAAATGACCTTGGATGGAAATTACAACTACGTCATTAAGTCAAAAATATTGAATTTGATAAGATAGCATAGTTTGTTTGCGTATACGGGATTACAGATGAATCTCGAGGGATTAGCAAAAAACATGATAAACTTTGATGCTTCAGCTAGTGCACTTATCTAGTGCACCGTTT
Organism: Capsicum annuum; assembly: GCF_002878395.1. Classification (NCBI taxonomy): domain Eukaryota; kingdom Viridiplantae; phylum Streptophyta; class Magnoliopsida; order Solanales; family Solanaceae; genus Capsicum; species Capsicum annuum. The sequence continues at coordinate 174,810,551 of NC_061121.1, read as the reverse complement.
AAGAGGCTATTTGGGTCTCTTAAGCAGACGTCCGCTAAATAGACTAGCAGACCATTTAAGTGGTTAGTGTGGCCCAGCGAGATATTACTTAAGAAATGCCCTTATCGCTTAAGCAGTAGCCGCTAAAGCAGTACATGTGTGGGTGCTAAGCTATCGTTAAAGTGGTACCTGTGCAGGTGCTAAGATTTCGCTAAAGTGATATTAGGTCGCTTAAGCGGTGACCTTTTAAGCAGCCTTGTGTCCGCTTAAGCGGCATCCGCGTAATTGAGAAGGGTATAAATACCCCAGTTAGCTCGATTTTCACCTTTTCTCTTCCATTCTCTAAAATTTTGAATCCTAAAAAGTAGGAATTCTTAGGACAATCTATTGTGGGTGATTTTGGATCTTTGGTATAGTTAATTTACACGTTTCTTGTTTGAATTTGTGGTAAGCTTCCATTATATTCATGGTTAATTTCACCATTTTTCTCTAAAATTCCTCAAAGTTTGGTGGCTCGATTATACCACCATTAAAACTCTAAATTCACCTATTTTTACGGTAAAAATTCTTTGAGCATTAGGGTATGTTGTGTTGATTTTTAAAGAACAATTCTATAAGCAGGCCCCGTATAGGACTTTTATATAATTTTGGACCAGAAGTACAATAGTGCAATATGAGTATCTTTTTTTTGTTTTGATAATTAAATTGTGATTTGATAGAGTGGCATCTTGCAGAAGTTTCTCGAAAAAGAAAATCGGTGGTTTAGCGAATTCTTCAGGCTATTCTTCTATGTCCATATAGGATAGGTTTACTCCCTTCATAGATTAATCTATTTCGTAGTATGACTATGATATTAAACTAGATATGCGGTGGAATTTAGGTGACGGAAGTATGATTGAAATAATCGGGTTAGTTGGACCATTTAGGCTATCTTGGAACCATAAATTAGGCCTAATTAGCTTAGTTACTCATGTGTTAGGTGCAGTTGGCTCCGTGGTTCATATTTAGGATGAAAATGCCTTAGTTTCTCAAATAGGAGAAATTACCTTAGCCACTTATGTTTTATCCCTTTTTAAATTTTATTTTAAAGAAAATGGTTTTGACCTTTTCAAACTATTTCAAAATTCAAGAATATATTTCGAAATAGTTTTCAAGAATTTACAGAGTCGCCACATGATTTTTATAGAAAATATCAAGAAAACATAACGATATTTCAAAGACTTAAAAACAAAAATAAATCTTTGAAATAAGAGAAACTGAGTAAGGGTTCAATTAATGCCCTAAGAAGGTTTTTAAGACACTTAGGAGTGTCCATTTAAAATGCTTCACCAAAAAATTAGCTTTTGACTAACTTAAAAAAAAGGGTGACTAACTTTGCAAAAAGGTTGGATTGTAAATATTAAAATTATCTATCTATACGTCTAAAAATGACATTTGTTTATTCAAACGAGAAATAGTCTACTTGAATTTAGAAAAAAAGTTACAACATGTTCTACTTAGTCTGATATTAATTTGAGAAAAATTACGAAATGTTCCAAAACATTACGAAATATTTGGCTTGAGAAAATATCTTACTTAATCACGAGAAAATCAAAATTTTGAGAAAATAATCAAGGAATATGCCAATTGGAAAATTTTCACTTACTTTGTGATTATTTCTAGGGAAATTGTGAAATCTTTACTTGAATTAAAAAAAGGAAAACCTATCTAAACTAGATTGCACACTTGAATTTAAAAAGGAGATAAGTTGAATTTTGTGAGTGAGAATTATATAATTGTTATTATTATTATTATTATTATTATTATTATTATTATTATTTTTATTATAAAAGATCAGTTTGTTCTAAATAACATCCCCAAGAAAATGTTAAAGGAATATCATGTTGAAAGCATTTTATCAACTATGAAAAATTAAAATTTGCGAGGAAAATTAGTTACTTGAATTTGAAGAAAATTATTTTACTCCAAGTAGGCTATCAATCACATGAATAAATCAAATGCCATTTTGGAAACGAAGTATTTAATTTTTAAAGACTTGGTTTTCAAAACACCTACTTTAATCCATTTAGACGAGATGAATCAAGTATGAAAATCGAAATAAATAAAATAGCAACAATGTGAGGAAATATTAGATTAATTAATTAAAGTTGATACAAATAAACAAGTGGCAATTTATTAGAGTATAAAAGATTAAGGTTGGAGTTGGGCCCTTTTAGGCATCAGGGGGCTGTCCAGCCTTTGGGCCTCCCATTTTATGGACTTTAGGTCCATTTTTTCTGCATGCATAGCAGCTGTATATTACAACTCTATTCTTCTACATTTTTGTGTATATATGGTGTATATGTATAATCAGCTTCCCTTTCACATTTTCAGCCGTTAATCCTCAGTATACTGATGTATATCTGTGTATATAACTTTTGTATCGGTCCATTTTCTTCATGCATTAGTCCATTTTGGACTTGATACGGGTCTTGACTCGATGTTTCAGGAACTTAGTCTCAAGGAAACACTAGATATGGAGTCCAGTTGAACTCTATTGGAATTCATGCAAAAAGCAAAGAAACAAAGGATTAATGAAATGAACAAAAACGAATAAATAACTTCATATACTAGCTTGCATAATTTTAGCATAGAAGAGCATCTAATAACATTTGACAAATCCCCTATTTCTAACTATGTTAAAACAATACAGATTTCAAAATATTAAAACTTCATGCTACATTAATCACTCCAGCAAATTTCTTCTAGTTATATTACATGCTTTGGCATATTACAAAACAAAAATTAGGCTATTCGAGCAGGTTAAACTAAAATCGCTTCAAAATCATTCTATGCATCAGATTTCAATGTTATCTATGTTTCAAACCTTCTATGAAGACATGCCTTTATACCTATATCGACCCGAATCAGGATCTTTGAAAAAGGATTACATAAGAGGGAAGTTGCTAAATTAACCATAATGATGACCTATTTTAAGCATAGGCATGAACAAAGAAGATGAAAAGAAAATCTCCTAGCAGGAGACATCATAAATTACCAATACAGGATCAACATTCGATCTTTATTTTCATACTAAGACAAAACAAGCTATCATCCTACGACTCCCTCCTATCGAATAAACATTAAGAGAGAACATATCAGTCGAGTCCAAACACACAGATTAACGTACTAAGTCATAGCTAAGAAGGAGTAAAAATGTCGTTGGGGAGACTTTGGTTTTACAGTCCTTGGTTTTACATTAAATTCAAGAAGGCATAATGGAACAGTGTGCATTGTAATCACATAAACACTAGGCTAACATCTGTTCGTTCAAACTTTCAACATGCCGACATCGCAAAGTTGCTAAATTTTAGAACATATTTTTTTAACAGAACAAGCTCCCTAAAGCCTAAAGCTTTCCAACAAACACATATAAACACCTTTACATCCAACAATAACAAAAAAGCAGTATAATGGAACAACGATCTTTAAAAAAATAGTGTCGAAAAGGTGGAGTTTGTAACTTTTTTGGAGTAGGAACTAGAACTTCGAAACTCGTCAGAACAAATCCCACCATAATTTTGATTTTCTATTAGAATTCCAATGATTTTTGATGGGTTTTTGATAATGCTCCGAAGATCTCTTAGTTACGTAGGGTTGGTGCGCACCTCCAGAACCCTCAATTTTTCCCCAAGAAAAATCTTCCCTCATCTCTTCACCTTAACAATCTATTTATAGAGAAACTTTGCAATTTTTTGGGGGGAAGAATTAGGGTTTTCGAATTTGAAATATTGGATTTCAAATCTGAATTTCTTGCATCCATTGGTTTCATACCGAAAACGATCACATATAATCTGTACAACGAAAGTGGATGAAGTTCCTAGTCATTCTTGGCTGAACGAAGAGGGTAAAAGGGTAATAATAAAGAGCGACTAGGGTTTGGTATTGGTTGTCATTAGTTGTTGCTGTTATGCTATTGTGGGTTGCTGTTGTTCGCATGTTGTTGCTGTTCAAGCGAATTTTGCCGTTTGTTGGTGTTATTTTATAGTTGATGTGTTGTTATTGGAAGAGAAAGGCAAAAATAGGCTGGGTCAGCCATTTTGGGCCTACTAGGGCTGTTGGTTAGTATTATATGTTGGGCTGATTTGAAGTGAATTGGGACATGTAATTGTTGTTATTGTTTTGTTGGGCTGAAATTGTTTTGGGCCTAAATTAGGGCGGTTTAGAGTAATTTTCAGAAGGGAGAGGGTAGAAATTATGAGATTCTTTGGGATTAGGGATTTATATCATTTATTAAATATTCAAAACGTGGATTTTGACAATTATATTTAAACTTTAGCCTAATTAAAATTCAATCGATCAATTGTATTGCAATTATGATCAAATTGATTCTCAATTAAGTTCTAATTTAATCAATTGACTTCATTGAAACAATATGTGAAACAAATTAACAAACAATTCAACCCCGAGCTTCTTGATTTAATAAAATTTAAAAAATATTTTTAAATTAATTATTTTGAGAATAAATTATTTTTAAATCAACATTTTATCCATTTGAATCCATATTTCAAATAACCTGGATTAAAACTTAATTTCTTAAAAATTATATGACTTCATATATGCAAATACAAAAATGTATAATCATTACTTAAAACAACTATAATTACCTAGATAAATACTTTGGAAAGATCTTATTTGGATAAAATAAATATTGTAATTTTATTTAAAATAAAATAAAAACTCATAATTAAACTCAGTCGTGGAGGGCGAAAATTAGGTGTCAACAATTGCCCTCTCCCTTTAGATAGGATGGATGCAAGTAACCCTGACAAAGAGAGCTTGATGTTCCTCATTTTTGTCTGACCATAAATTCATTTCTAAAAGAGGTTGATTTTCGCACGAGTTTCATGGAGTTATGGTCGGACCCAGGTATCGGATTTCCCATATATCTCTGGTTACATAAGAACTCAGACCACTTGTAGTTCATAACATTTGATTTTAAGCACGATTTTCAAATAATTCACAAGCTATCTAGTTTCAAATTTTTATGAAACCAAAAAGCTGGGGAATAAGCGAATGGAGGGGGGGGGTTGGAATGCACTCAAGTTTTTCACTTGGAGCTCAACCTACATATCCTTGATACTCAGGAAATCAAACTACCTGTAGTTCAACTTGATCGGTGGAAAAGATAGTGTTTTATTCTAAGACGACCTTTGGCTTAGGATGTACGACAGATAATTGGGTTACGAAAAAAAGGTTTGTAATCTCTTAACCTTGAATGTGGAGCTCTTTACTTTCATGGAAAAGAATTTACCCGAACATAAATCCAAAGATCTAGGTATGGTAACACTCGAATTTGAAGGAAAAAGATGGTTACCTTCGATATGAGTTTACAAATATTTTGGAAGTAAAATTAAAACCAAAACCCAAAACACCCATATGCCTTCTGATGGGGATGTGGTTTGATGGTGATGGAAGTCGTCCTTTAGCTTACATCTAAAGAGTTTGATATTCCTCTTCGGACTATGTCCCAGTTTGTTGCTAAGAAAAAGTTCCACATTGTGCTGTGTCCTTTTCGGAGTCGTCCGCACATGTGATTTTGGTCTAAGATTTTCATCCTTTTTGGATGCTCTTGTCAATACCTCAAACAAAACTATTAGTGATAAACATAATTCACTAAGGAATTTATAGCCTTTTACCACATCTCTGTATGAGTTGCTACCTGAAAAGATGTTATCCTCCCATGCACTTGTTAGAAGGGCGACAATTCTTGCAATAATCGACACAACAATCCTTTTGTTGTTGGATAAAATAGTTGCTTCGCTGGTTGAAAATTTTTGAAAGGTGGGGTGGCCCTTTTGGGCACCAACAACATTTTGTATAAAGCATTCTCTGCACCCACATAATCCTATGCTGATATGGCAACCATCTTACCCACCTATAGTGCTTGTCCCATATGGAATGATAACTAATTCTGCTATCGATAATGGTTTTCTGCATGTGACCTCGGCTAAGTCTTGCACATCTTCCGTATCGATATGACTTATAGATTTCTCTTGAATTGTCAATTTTTGGATAATCTTGCGCATTATTTGATGTTGGATATGAGGCGACTTATTGATATCCTTTGAGTTTCTAGCTTTTAGGTAATCCTGCATATTCTCTGACCTTGGATAAGAGATGACTAACAGATATCCATCCAATCACTAGCTCTTAGGTATTCCTGTACATTATCCGACCTTGGATACAATGTGACTTATAGATATCTCTCAAATTGATAGTCTTTGGGTAATCCTACGCATAATTGATCTTGGATATGATGTGGCTTATAGAGAACCCTTGGGCGTATCAATTTAATTGTCTCGCATGTTCTCCGGAAAGGATTTAGTAGTGACTCATGGATAACCTTCAGACTATCAATTTTTGGGTAACCTCTGGTTGGGATGTTGTTGCGACTTATGGATGACCTATGGTCTATCAACTTATAGGTAATCTCGGACACTATCTTATTTCTAATAATGTGACTTATAGATGACCCTCAGGTTGTCAATTATCAAAAAATCTAGTATATCATATGTTTTTGGATAACGACTTATAAACATTCTTCGAACCATATATTTTTTGATATCCAATAGTGAATGCAATTAACTCTTTGGTGATTGATGTACTTGAAGCTGATGAATATCTCTTAACACCAGACTGCTTTGCCTTTGCGTGATTTGGTCAGATATGGATGCTTAGAGTATCCTTCAGTGCCATACTCCTTTGTCTTGTATGATTATTGGATATTGACGAGTTCAAATTGTATAAGATTTTTGTTGCTCGTACTCTATCAAATTTTAGTATAGTTTA